>NW_027114029.1:2119757-2120854 GCF_000696795.3 Halyomorpha halys
TATATATATATATAAACGCTAACTTGTGAAATATTTCTTCTCAATCACTTTAGGAGAGTTTTTTTATTTTTGATTATTCAGTCAACCCTTAGAGGTTTGGTTGACTTTGTCCCTAACTATACAATTTTGAGTTTTTATTTAAAGCGATAGAACTATAATTAGTTATAGTGATGTTAAATTACATTGATGAGATAAACTGCAACAAATACCAAATAATGGTAGAGTATTTAAAAAAAAAAAAAGGAAACTAATATCCTTATTATAGTTTGTAAGAATTCATGTTTAGTTATTGCACTATATTTATTCCAGCTTTTAAAATTTTAACCATAGGTTCTTTGATATGTACACATCAAACTAGGGTTGATTAATTTTCGTTGTTATCGATTTTGATCGATTAATGACTTACAAAAAAAAGGTAAGAAAAAATAAAAGCCTCTTATGAAATATTATTTCTCCATAACTTTAAAAATAATAACATGTATTGTATTTTATCTATAAATTGTACTAAATGTTTATCTTTGTCTCTAACTGTATAATTTTAAGTTTTGATTAGAAGCAATAGGACGATAATTAGTCATAGTGATGTTTAATTGCAACGATGAGATAAATTACAAGTCATATCAAATAATCGTGAAAGCATTTGAAAAAAAAAAGATATCATTTTCTAATATCCTTATAGAAGGTTGTAATATTTTTTGATTAGGCATTTCAACGTTATTATTATTTCTTTTGCACTACTAACCCTATTTTTTTATATTTATACTTCTAATTAATTAATTTTTTTTTTATCCATTTTGATTGATTCTATGAATTACAAAAAAGAAAAGAAATAAAAAATCCTTACGACTCTCTTATGAAACACTATTTCTTCCTGACTTTAAAAGGAACTACTTTTTTTTTTTTTAATTTCTTCAGTCTATCAAAAATCTATATCTGTCGCAAACTGTATAATTTTAAGTTTTCATTTGAAGTGATATAACGAAGATAACGAGATAAATTACAATAAATACCAGATAATGTTAAAAACATTTTTTAAAAAGGACTATATTTTCTGATACGTATATAATATGTTAATATTTTGTTAATTTTTTTTATTC
>NW_027114029.1:2120934-2130529 GCF_000696795.3 Halyomorpha halys
TATATAATTATTCAGTCAACCAAAAGTCTAGCTTTGCCCTAACTATATAATTTTAAGTTTTTATTTGAAGCGATAGAACCATAATTAGTTGTAGTGATGTTGAATTACAACTCATATCAAATAATGGCTGAAACATTTGAAATAAAGAACACCATTTTCTAACTTTAACGCCAATCATTTTTTATTATCTCATAATTTAACGAATTCTATTGCTAAATATACCCTTTAATTCGTAAACCAAATTGTAGATTTTGTATCCATGAATACTAATTTATTTAAAACCAATCCATTCCGTTCTTTGCGGAGAAAGATCACATTCTTTCCCAAAACGTTTCTTCAAATTGTTAAATCTTCTGTTACACAACACGTATGCTATTAAAACGAGACGGTAAAATGAGTCAAGAACGACAATATTTCATTATCCTTGGAAAACTTCAAAAATATGTTAATTAGGTAATGTCCTTTATTTCTCAAGAATTCATCCTTCAATACATCTAATTAATATTCTTTGCATCCGCTTCCCATAATTCTTCTTATTTTATTTTAATTTTTTTTTTTTATCATTGCTAACTTTTATAGAAATTTTTTGAATAGTATTATAAATATTCAGACATTTTCTTATCCATTGGTTATTTTAGAAAATGAAAAGCTAAATACGTAGATTTTTTGCCATTAAGTATAATTTTGTATATGTTTTTTTCTAGTCATTATTTAATTTTTTTAATATTTTCTGTAAATATGGTGTGAATGAATTCTTCTCCTATCTTTTATCAATACCTATAAATAATAGAGAATAGAATATAACACAATGACATTTTTTTTTATTATATCGTGTTTTATACTTTATTTTCATTATAAATAACTAATATCTGCAGAAATAAATAAATAAAACTAATTTTTATGTTTCCTTTTTTCATTTCATTACATTTAATGTTACATCTGCACAGCTTATATGTAAAACATAAACAACTATTGAATAACAATTAAGGGATTTTCAAATATAACATTGCTACCTTGAACTACTTCTGGACAAACGACTAACTTGGAAACCTCACACAAGACTGAAATAAAGGAAACTGCATGTAGAATCCGGTTATTACAACATTTACTGGACAAACGGTCTGAACTTCCAATCCATTACAAAAGACTGATCTACATGACTGTAATAAGGCCATCTGGATATACGGAGTTGAGCTTTGGGGCTCCACTAAACATTAGAATTCCACTCGTATCCATTCCTTACTATCCAAAATCCTCCGTTATATCCTTAATGCTCCTTACTTTGTCACGAATAAAACCATCCATAAGAAACTTAAATTTCCATTTGTAACCGATCTAGCCCTAACCAGATATCAATCCTTCCATTATACATTTCTTAACCACCCAAACACACCAGATTGTTTTTGTTTATTCGTGTAAAATATCATTGTCATTAACGTCATTTATACCTCATTTAATTAAATTTAATTTTAGTTCTTATTTTTAATATTTTTTTTTGTCTGTCCGATATTATTTTTGTGTCAGTAAACCTTTTGATTTTAAAAACTGAAACACCAATTTCACGGTTTTATCAACATCTCTGAGGGTTTTTAAAATATCCGGTTTTAATCCTAAGCTATTGATGAGTGATGTGAAATATGGGCATTCCAGGAAAATATGGCTAATTGTCAAATTTTGTTGCAATACAGGCAGTTCGGAGGCGTTTATTTTGAAATAAGATAGGAGTGGGTGAGCCTCGTGTGACCTATTCTTAGCCTGGTCAGTACGACCTGATCTCTACGGCATTTGCGGTTGGAGGACTCCCTAACCACGTAAAACTAGTTTCCAATCTTACATTAGTGACAATCGTCCGAGGCGCCTGAAAAGATGATGGTCTCGAGACCTTCTAAAGTAGAATTATATAATAATATAAGTAGAGTTATTATAATTGGCAGTTTCTCTAAATGTCTGTATCATACCATTATGACCATCAAATTTACTAGATAGTTTTTATGTAAATACAGTTGTAAATGTCAATAAATAGATGAAGTGTTTATAACTGATTCAGGTTTTACAGATTTAACTTCAGGTTCGTATATACAAAAATAAGGTTGAGTGAACCTAGTACCAGAATGAAACGTTTTATATGAAATGCGGTGAACAAATGTTCTTTACAATTGTCTCCTCTGTCAATACTTTATTTAAAGTTTAAGATCAGTAAAGAATACTTTGGTTTATATGATTTCAATACTAAGCTATAAAACCCTCGTGTCGTAATATTAAACGTCTGATTGCCAGAGTAATTTCACTATGAGCTCCAACAATAATCTCCGTTTCAATCAGCCCCTTCTTCCAGGAACTGAAGCTAAGTACCGCCTCCGTACCGACAATTAAAAGAAATACTCGCACACCGGGTGAAGGGACTTACTGAGTACCAAGCTAGGTGCAATCAAGCCATGCTACGGGAGCCATACATCATATCCTACCTCAGTGATTACCCTGATTATCAAGAATCATGAGATACAGTCATCATATACTGAGGAAGCGACTCGTTTTGTTCTAGAACTCAAGGAACGTTGGCTATCATTAATACGCAAGGTTACAATATGGCTCCGGGTAGGGAGAGAGGTAATCTCGGAAATGACATGTAGAATTTAAAAAAAAAAAATACCGTTCATGATGAAGTATCATTTGGACTAATCATGCACGTGATATTTCATTCCAAGCGATCGATTTCTTCAAAATATGTGTACAACTTTTTTTTTTAAATACCTCGTTGTTATAAAAATTCATAAATTATAGTTTATTATTTTTTGAATGGTACTGAAGGTATGAAATGTTCTAAATTTAGGAAAATATCTCATCTTACAAACTTCATATGAAGGATCAGGGGAAAAACCAGGTGTCATCTTTTATTTTTATTTTGCTTTGGATCATTGTTAGGAGCAGATTCATAACGAAAATTTGCATTCTTCCAAGAAGTCATAATATGAGCAAAACATTGGAGTGTGTGTATTGAGTTGGCATTTTCGCAGTCTGACAGCGGCTTGTGGTTGCTGTTAAGTGTTCTATGAAAAGTAAGGAAAATACATTGTGAATTTATATATGTGTGTGTGTTTGTGTTTAATATTTTAAAAATAAATAATCCACCAGGTTAATTTGTAAAATTTCTTGAAAGCTTATTATTAACTGTATTTACTTAAAAATACATCTAGTAAATGTGATGTTAAATTGCAACGGTATGATGCAGACATTTAGAGAAACTACCAATTCTAATAACAGTTCTACTTTAGAAGGTCTCGAGCCATCCTCAGGCGCTTTGAAAGATAGTCGGGAATGGATAGTTGGTGGATTTGGATGGTTAGAGAATTTAATGGAAGGATTGATATCTGGTTCTGGCCAAATTGGAACATATTGAGAGAGGATTGAGATCATTATGGTTGATTTATGAGGGAGATAAAGCAAGGGATATTGAGGATTTTACAAAGGATTGTAACGATTATATACGAGAGGAATTCAAAGGTTCAGTAGAGCCCCAATCCTCCAAAAATACATTTCTACATATAAAAAAAAAAACATTTCTACATTAGGTCCTGAGACCATTTTATTTTCAGGCGCCTCGGAGGATTGTAAAAAATGAAAGAGGAAGCAAGGAGTGTTATAATGGAAGGATTGATATGTAATTCGGGCTGGATTGGTTACAAATAAAAATTTAAGTTCATAATGGATGGTTTTATTTGTGACCGAGTAAGGAGCATTGAAAATAATAAGAAGGATTTTGGATTGTAAGGATTGGATACAAGCGGAATTCTATCTTAGAGCCAGATTGGCTTTATTACAGTCATGTAAATCAGTATTTTGTGGTGGATTGGAAATTTAAACCGTTTATTTAGTAAGTGGTGTAATTTTCGGAATCGACATGCAGTTTCCTGACTCTTCAATCTTGCGCGAGGATTCCCAGTTAGTCGTTTGCTCGGGTATAGTTCAGGGTAGTAGATCTGTCAGGGGTAAAAGGAATATTATTAAAGAACACTGTATGGCAGTTGGTAGGCTTACGAGGAAGGATAAAAGTTATTTAAAGCTTATTTTAAAAATATCTCAGTCTTGGTAATAATTAATACATTTCTTTTATTTTCTAGATTTAATATCAATAAAAGACAGATGGTTGGGATGCGATCCAAAAGCAACTCAAATAATTCTTGAACTATTTGAGTTACTTTTTGACCGCACAACACATTCCTCTTATACGATTAATCAGCGGTCTTCCAATTAATTACTAATATATCTTTATATATTTTTTCTTAATGTGCAAACTTCACCAACAGAATGACTTTATACGTTACCCATGATTAAAGAAAAACATTTCTCTACATGACACCATCGTTATCAAAACCGGTTTCACCGTCAGAAATCATTACTGTTTGAGTGATTGTTCGGTTCTCTTCACTTATAACTTTTCATCATTGTTTTGACCACCTTCATGTTATATTTTTGATATATTTTTATCTGATCTTTTCCTGTTTTTCTGTAATTGTTTAATTAAATCCATATCCTTTACTTATTAGTAAGAACTAACCCTTAAAGTGTATTAATAATAAATACTAATCTGTCACAAGATTTCTGTAGTTAAGTAGTTGTATTCAACACATATATTTAATTATATTCCAATTACAACGTTGATGAATAACATAAAAAAATAACCTTCTAAAGACGAACTATTTTTCACCAACACAACTAATTGAATGATGTTCCAGTTATCACAAACAACATTTAAAACCAACTATCAATCTCATAAAAATTGAAAAAATAATAATATATATTTAAAATACTAATTCCTCACTAACGTTTCTAAACATATAGAAAACTATTGCTTCAAAAATATATTTTGGAGGTTTGTAAAGTTAAACTTTGTCACCATTCCTACTGAGAATGCTCTGGAAGAAAAAGTGTTTCTATATTACTTACTTTCTCTACTTTTCATACATACATAACGAGTTCATTTACAAGCCTAAGAGTTTTATTAGCTTCACCACTGATGCATTTAACAGTGAAGGTATCGACTTGAACAGCCCTCATGAAACGCTAAAAAGTGGGACGAAACGTTGAAAAATAAATAGTTGTTAGCTATTTCTCTTTTGACCGTAACCCTGAACATCTTCTTAATAATTTGAAAATTATACGGTCAATTATTTATATATACATTATTTGAAATAGCTTTTGCAGAATAGTTAGAGTGAGGGTTTTGCTGCCATGGTGTAGTTTGATGTTCTCTTGGTTTCCTTCTCTTAGTTGACTAATGCAGCTCAATGCCAAATCAAAAATTCACAGCCTCATATAGCATTGCAGTATAATTGAATTTTTTATTATTGATGCACTACATCTAATCGGGCAGTTTCTTTTAGAAGTACAGATCTGCATTTATGTGATCATATCCTTTTTTCTTAACTGAAGATACTAAATGTTTACTTTTTATTTATTTACTGGTTTTTGAGTGGTAAATATTTTTTTCTTTCTGGTAACTTATTTTTTTAAATTTATTTTGTTTTTCTTTTTGCAGCATCTAAGAGTTTGTTTGGTTTTTTGTTTGGTTTTTTTTTTAGTGGCGCCAAACTTCATCGGTCATCAACGCCATTTATATTTTATTTAATTTTGCTAATATTCGTTAAATTTTATTTATTTTCAATTTTTTTTTTTATTTTTTATTTTTTTATTTATTTTTTTTTTTTTTCTTCCGATCAAGTTATATTTTTGTAAGTAAATTTTGTGTATAAGAGTTAGTTTTAGTTTTGCATCTAAGAGTTAGTTGTATAACTTAATAAGGCTTTTCATCCACAAACAAAAAAAAAAAAAAAAAAAAATACTATACTTAACAAATATGAATATTTCTAATGATATCTGTTCAAGAAGCCCTTGAGCCTTGGGACAGGTCACTTCTAGGTTTTGTTGCCGACAGATTAGCGGGCGGAATCTCGGCAGCTTTACGAGCCACCGTAATTTGCCAAGAGTAAGTGTGCTCGTAAAAAGTCCAGTTCCACTATGACGGACGGCTTTCGAAACTGGGAGTTATGTTTCTGGTCTGAAAACTGCTGTGATGACTCTTCGGCCACATGTTTCCAATCGTCGGATCTAGATATTTTATGTCTCCTGTATTTTAAGTATTTCACGGTTGGAAAAAAACGGCGAAGCCACTTTCTGTGGATGTTTGGGATTAAGACTTAGGATTAAGATCAAGACATGAGGATGTGTACGAGTAATTTCACTTGTCGATGGAAGACGCTTTATAACTGAAAGTAATTGAAACGAAGAAAATGAAAACTTAATAAACTGATTTCTATTGTAAGAAGATAATTGATCGTATGGAGTTGATTGTAGAAAAGATGATTGAGTGGAGGTCAATGAATCTATAGTAAAAAACCAAGTTTATGAAAACCAACGTTTAGCCTCACTTTGAGGGGCTTCGTTAATGAAAACAAGATACAAAAATATGTAAGCTGTGACAGAAAAATTAGAATAAATATAAAAAGAGAGTAAAAAATTATACAAAAATATTTTCATTAAAAGAAAGAAACAAATTAAGTTAAATAAATACCAATGAATAGGTAACTTAATAATAGGTACAGTCATGGCTGACATTTAAAATTCTATTAGGCTAATATAAAAAATTAATTATTTTTATATATTTCACTATTATTATTTCTTATATTTAAGTTATTAACATAATTAAATACGGTTAAATTTTAAAGGCAAAACTATTTCTATTGACCCGGGAGAGGTGTAGCCCTTGCTGGGAAATAAACGTCTATCTTTTCCTAGTATTTCATGTCTTTCTTTTATACTTTTATCTACCTTTCGTTAACCCTTTGATGTTGTTATTACTGCTTGTTCGTGTTATCCCTCTTTTACCTCCCCACCTATTCTCAGTTCAGTTTTGCTCTACCTCCTCGCAACGGTAAGACTTAGCATTTTTCTCACCAGTACACTCCTAATGTAATATCTTTTTTTTTCTCATTTGAGAATTTTCCTCACCTGGATACCTCCTATGTTTCTTATTTTAAACCGGGAAAGGTGTAAACTTGAGCATTTTCTTCGTCTATATTTCCACAGTATTTCATCTGCTTTGTTTATACTTTTTTCTACCTTCAGTTAACCCTCTGATGTAATTCCCTTGTCAGCTATCCTCAATTCAATTTTACTCCTAAGCATTTCTCTTACCAGTACACTCCTAACGTGACACCTTTTTTCTCTCATATGAGCAATTTGCTCACCCGGGCAACTCCTGCGTTTGTTATTTGAAATCATGAGTATGATGAAAGAAGATCTTTGATCTTTTATTAAATCTGGATTCTTCAGCCCCTAAAATAAAGAGCTACAATTTACAATTAAAATTTCAAGTTGCATTGAAATCGTTAAGATTCCTGTCATCATTTATCAATTATATAAAAAAGAAATAGTACAAATTGTCTACCATGAGAAAAATGCTCACAGGATACCTCTTAGGGGACAAAATGTATGATACTCCTGCCGGGTTAACGAACGAAATTCTTTGCGTTTCTTCTTAAATGCCATCTTCAGGAACAAACTTTTTTGAATTGCACGTTTCAGTACATACAAATAGATTCAACTACAAGGTTGAGAAGGTTTTATAGTACATAAGATAATATTATAACACGTTTTGATTACTATAATTTATAATAATTAATCTAACGAAATATATTATAATAATGCCGGTACTCCTATTGAAATTAAACCATTAAATAAATTCTCTATTATACCTCATATTGATTGGTTAACAAAAAATGACATTGACACATTTAGAAGAAATAAATGTAAACATATAAAATTTGGAATAAAAAAATTAATAAATCACACAACTTATACACCAACAATAAACATAAATCAATGTACTATAAGATACAACTAATGTTATTTATCAATTAAATTGTAAACATTGTAATTATTTTTTGACTTTTTGTACACTTAGCTTTCTTGAAACCCTTATATGACTTCCTGCCCGTAATAGTTGGAATTTTGAAGGAAGGAATATAATGAAGCCGGCAATCGGGCAGAAAAAGTGAAGCCAAAATTATGGGTCTTGTGTGCTCATAGGAGTAGAAAAAGAGTACGAACCAATCACTGGCTGATTTCTGTTTCAGTTTATATTACAATTCCTATAGACCCCAACGTAAACTTTCCTCTCAGGGGGAGGGGGGCATTTTGGCTTCACTTTTGCTTTATAGGATTATCCTACACCCCTCTGAGTTGGAACCTATCTGTATATACTGGAATGTGCAACTAAAAAACTTTTGTACCTGAATATGGCATATTAACCGAAACATTGAACATTGTCTATTGAATTGATGATTTAATTTATCCATTAAATTTTAACAACATTGCATTAACATTAAACAAATTCCATATTTAATTCAATACTTATGTAACTCTGTTTTATAAAACTGCTTTCAGGACCATGGAGTGTTACTGAAAACAATCTTAATGAATTTGAAATTTATTAATTTCCAATTGTTTTTTTAGTGAGTATTTTTACTTTTCAATTTCAAATTTAACGATGTATAAAGTTCCTGATTGAATGTAAAATTTAGTACTTCAGTTATTATTTGCAAGTTAGATAACCTGAAAATTACTCATTGTCATTTTAGCGTGTATAGTTCGACGTAATCAATTACTTTATTTGGGAGTATTGGAAATTCTAAAATATTTGTAATTACTTAAATTTCCTATTTTATAACTTATTTAATATAAAATCTACCTATTATTAAGTCATTTGGAAAAATGGAGGTTAATTTTTTAATTAATAATACCTGTTAATTTTGGTTAATCATTAGGTTAATGTGTATGTTGTGTATGGAGACAATGTTAACTCCTGACAATTATGACGTTTGTAGGTATTTTAAACTTAATATAGTATTTACATAACTATAATATACAGTTTCCCATTATTTACTGATAAAATGATTGGGAAATATAAATAATTCAGTTTTAACCTTTAATCTATGGCTGAGTCCACAGCTTCCCTCAGCATTTTCAATTTTTAGCATAGACAATTTTCCTAGATGTGGTATGCATGTTTACTATTAAAAATGTTTTGCTGAATGCACCACTAATGTTTTTATTTTTTCATCTGGATCTTGTTTTTTTTTTATTTTTATTTTTTTGTTATTTGATATTACAAAAGAATACGGAAATATTCTGTATTAAATAAACCGGAAATTTTTAGTTAGTTAAGTTTTATAAATTTAAAGGACGAAAAATACATTTGCAATGCATCTCAAGTATATCTTGTTTTATTTACAATTACAACATACACATAATATTAGATTTAGGTATCTCTAATGATGTTTATTAAAATTTTCTTCCTTGCAATCAAATTTAAAATATCTCCTATCTTCAATCAATTATTAACATTACTCAAAAATATTTGGGCTGGTAGGAGTTCAAAGAATTTTTTTTTAAATTTATTTATTGATATTTACAACTGTATAAAAAATACAACAAGTAAATTTGATCATAATGATATGATACAGGATGTAGAGAAACTACCCAGTAGTAGAACTCTAAAAACAGTTTACAATATAAGGTCACGAGGCCATCTTCTTTT
>NW_027114029.1:2131684-2136104 GCF_000696795.3 Halyomorpha halys
TTTTTTTTATTTTAGTATGTATGAGATCATTTATCAATATTACCTATTGCCCACAACTGTGTGGCAGATTGTAATATCTATCAATAAATAAATCAATCAATTTAAAAAAAAAAAAAATTTTCTTTTTACCTCACTTTTTACTATTAACATATTAGACAATAAGAATTTAATTCAAAATGTAGTAGTCATATACGTTAGGGATAATTATATAAAACCTACCATATGGAATTAAGAATCATCATTTAAATGAAAATTTTGGGAGATTGTTGATTGACCGTGTGAATAGATGAATGGAATATGGTCCGGGTGCGGTAAAAAAAACTCAAATAGTAGAATTATACTATTTTATTGAGACAACGTTTCGCCCCATGTTGCAGGGCTTCGTCAGGGCTGTTCTGACGGCAGTCAAAAATAAAGAACAACACAAAAAAATCAAATAAAAAATAAAGTACAAAACAGCCCTGACGAAGCCCTGCAACGTGAGGCGAAACGTTGGCTAAATAAAATAGTATAATTCTACTATTTGAGTTTTTTTTTACCGCACCCGGACCATATTCCATTCAAATGAAAATTTTGTTTTGTTTTTTTGTTTTAAGATATTTTATTGTATTACAGGAGTAGCTCAGTGAGTAAGGCACTGTGTTTTAAGCTAACAGAAACATAGCTTGAATCCGATTATGGGTGATAATTATTCATTTTTCTTTTATATGAGGCATGCATCGACCTCCCGGGGGTTCATCCGGCCTCTGTCATGAGGAAACCCATTAATCAGAAAAAAAAGAAAAACTGGCAGTTAAGCGCAATTCTGATCAAATTTCCACCTTGTACAAGCCTTGGTCAAGAAAGTATAGTATATTAAACACAAAACCCGCAACTTTTCATGCCTTCTCTGAAAGATAAATGCTACATCTAATTTCAAACTATTTTTTTTTTCATGTGAATAAAGAAAGTAATTTGGATGACTACTCATGTTAAATGTCCGATCTAGCTTTTTTTTCTTAAAAAAGTTACATGTTGTAATGACGACGTTGAAAACAAATTAAAGGGGGATCTACCAGAAGTTTTCAACCAAACAGATGACATTTACAACATGATATCAGGTAATATTCGAAAAAACGAGTGGAATTTCTTTAATATTCTGTTGATGCATAAGAAGGTAAAACCGATTATCAACATGTTAGCCAACGTTTTCAGTTGGAGTTGCAACTGCAGCTCCTAATATGAAAGAAAGCAATAAATGCAACATTGTAAAAATAGAGCGACGTAAACGTTTAAAGCAGAAAATGCGTGGTCTCGTTCGACTGGCTAGACAAAGTCTATTAAACGATGAATCTAGTCATCTACTATTAGTCATGAATTTATTTTAGTTTTATTTATTTATTTAATCGATTTTTTAACAATTGATTATGGGAGGGGGTGGGGGTATGTATGTAGTTCCATACAAAAGACACCTCTAACTATAAACAATGTTATAAATAAAACAGAAAATTAATATAAAATAATAATTCTTAATAAAAGATAAAAGTAAAGTTAAAAGAAAAACAATGACATTTATGGATTTAACAAAAGAAATAATTGACTTCTAATGGAAAAAAATAAATAAATAAAAGTGAATTTAAGAAGAAAAAAAGAAATTAAGATAAAATAAAATTTTAAAGTGATAATAACAGAACTGATAAATACAGAATATAAAACAGGATGTCCTACAGCAACATGAGCTTCAGTCTTCGGGCTGTGGTTGGATTTCCTAAGTTATAGGATACTATTCCTTCAACTGTCAGTAACTGGGAGTGGAACTTCATGAATCCTTTTTTGATGTAATCCACTATTGTTTCTATTAGTATTTCTCAATGCAATTGGCTGTTTCTTACAAACCAAGGAGCATCTATTGCAATTCTTATGAAAAGATTGTATTTTTTTCCTTTTCATAAAGGATGCCGCTCTCCAGATTTCACAGCCATACAAGTCATGAATTCAGAAAGGATGATTTTTTGGAAGCATAGAATATTCGTTAGAAGGAACGTTACATTTTTAGTTACCATTTTCTGTTATAAGATTTTATTTTTTGAATATGTAATATCTGTTAATTTTTCGACAGAAAAAAAACTTTTTAAATGCAATGTTGTTGGTAGTTCTTGATGTATCCTACTAAGATGTTTCTGGAATAATATTTGGAAAATTAATGATTAAAATAGCTCAGTTAAAAAACGATTCTAACATATAAAAAACAGTAAAATGGTTACAATTAGTATTTGAGTTAATAAAAAAAAAATAAAATAAATTAATTAAAAACTGTACCGATACAACCCATGAAGAGTCAGGGACTCAGTACTTTCTAAAGAAGTACTGTTACTTGACCAACGGTTGTGCAAGGAGGTGGTTTAGTCAGAATCACGCTCGATCACCAGATTTTTATCCAATTAAGGGTACCCAATCCAATTTATGAGGCTGGGTTGACTTCAGGAGGGCTCCATAACAAATAGGCTCAACTCACCACAGTGTAACAGAAAACAATTTTCTGCCCAACCGGATTCGAACTCGGAGTCCATGGAGTTAGTAGCACTGCGCCTTACTAAGATGCCACCGCGCTCCCCTTTGAGTTAATTGCTAAATAAGTATAAGCGAAAAATCAGTAAAAAATTAAGGTTCAATGGAATGTCAGGATTTTTTAAATCATTATTTCATTGATTGTCATATTATAAAACAATACACCTTTTATCATTCAAAAGAAAGAAGAATTCACATATTATTTTTAATACCCTTAACGACCATAGTATGCAGCACTAAATAATATATTAGTATATATAATAATAATAATAATAATAATAATAATAAAAGAGCGTTTATAGTAAAATTAAAAAAAAAAAATAGTGATGTTTTTATTTTATAAACGAGAATAATCTGTGTGTGGTCAATAAACATTTATACACTAGGTAATGAAAACGATACTTAAAAATCACCGTTACATATATCAAATTCTATGTCTGCCAATTAAGACAAATTGTAATGCTTTATACAATGAACATTTAAAATTATATTATGAAGAAGGTGGTCAGGGATGCGGTAAAAAAAAAGAAGAAAAGTTAACAATTATTTATTTGCCGACGTTTGTAGAGCAACTTTATAGACTACATCAAGGCTAAAAAGATACAAAAAAAATAACAACTAAAAATATGTTAACATAATAGGATAAATAAAAAAAGTAAATTAAGGTAGCGTCAAAATTATATAAATATAAGTGAAAACAAAATAAGTGAGTAAGTAATTTTTTATATTCTTATCATTGTCTATTTGATATTTTTACTATTTTAATTACTCTTTTCCTTTATTTGTATATTATGTTGCTTTTACTTATATTTACATAATTTTAACCCTACCTCAATTTACCTTTTGTATTTATCCTATTATGTCAAAATATTTTTAGTTGTTTTTTCTATCTTTTTAGCCCTGATGAAGCTCTACAAAGTGGGGCGAAACGTCGGCGAATAGTTTTTGACTACTATGCGTTCTTGTGACCGCATCCCATACCACCTTCTTCATAATTTAAATTAATACGGTCAATTATTTATACCTATAACATTTAAAATTGTTTGTGTCACTGTTGCTTCGAGTTTCTTCAACTCTACAAGGCTGACCGAAAGTTGAATAAACTGTAATATGTGATAGGAAAAAAAAAACCAAAAAAAAACAACGATGAGGAAAAATCAGCAGGGGAATGTGTGACTCAAAACAAGCGAATCCAATCTTTGCAACTGAGCTGTCGGTAGTAGACAGTTTTTGATAGAAAAAGTTTAACAAAAAGATTCAATGCACTGCTTTGGATGTGTTTGAATGAATGTGATAAAAAATATAGGGTTAGATAATTGAAAAAAGAAAAACGAATGAATATGAAATAATTTGAGAACTAATCAATAAAGTAGGCACAGGCAGAAAACAAATTTTCAAAAGTATGACAAGGGACATAAATATACAAACAAATTTGTAATAAATAGTGACAAAGACGCATAAATAAACTGCATTAATTTTTTTTCGTAGATTATATATGTATAATTTATGTGTTTCTTTGTATAAGCTGATTTACTACGATGACTATTGTATGTCCTTGGTTTGACTCCACATTGATAGCACTATACATTGATAAATTTGTTTAACGGATCGAACATGGATAGCGGATCACTGGAAATAGGAGGTATGAGAGAGTGAGATAGGGAGAATAGAATTGTCAAGTTAATGAAATGTAATTGTTAAAGGCAATGAAATTGCTAAATCGATAAAGAAAGAAAAGAGAAGTAAAATGATTGAAAGAAATAAACCAAAATATTTGTAGTTAGTATAGTATTTGGTATTTTTAGTATTACGATTTGTAGACTAGTATTGATTGTGAGGGAAATAGGGGAAATTTTTTTTTTGTTATAACATA
>NW_027114029.1:2136184-2144884 GCF_000696795.3 Halyomorpha halys
TATATATAGTGGATGTCCGATGATGGATTGATTGGTATGCTGTGTATTGTAGCAACCTAATGTAATTAGGCAGCATAGCTGAATAAAGCATTTCTTTCTGAAATAAATAAATGTTTACATCTGTCCAGGGTTGTTATTATAATAGTCACTTTCATTCACTGTATGAAATATATACAAAGTGCAAGTATTGCAGTTACATAATATAAAGTAGCTCTATTTGAACAGAAATTAATTTTTTATTCTTAGGGTGGTAATAGCACCAAATCGGGGATTTTTATATAGAAAGAAATGGAATTAATAAAAAAAAAGTTATGTAACTAACTTTATTTTTATAATATGGAAATAAAATTAAATGATAAAAAGTTTTACACATTGTAGTTGTTTTATTTATTAAATAAAGTAATCTATAACCAATTTAAATCTCAAACATTCTTTATTATTTCTTTAAATGCTCGATTGTTATTAAAGAAAAAATATTATGTGATAATATTGTTAAGTTTATTTGTAATTAAAAGTTTTAAAATTGAATATAAAGGCGACAAAATACGTTAATTTGACTAAATAATAGTTTGTTTATCTAATAGTGGATAGTGTAGTTTTAATCTAAAATTAAGGTTTTAAATTAATGAAATTTTAAAAAATAGGTGATTTTGACTAGTAATTGATGAACTGGGAAAAATAGCCTATAACTCATTTTTTTTTAAATTTTGACGTGAGGTGAGAATTAATATTTAACATTGTCCTTGAGGATTGGCCGAAACGTTGGACTATTGATATAATAAAGAGTGTGAGACTAAACAAGGATACCATTTGATTTATTTAATAAATAAATACCAGTCTCAAGAATTTGAAAAATTATATATAAAACAAACATTATGTGAAAATAGTGTTAAGTTTATTTGTAATTAAATATTTTAAAATTTAATATAAAGGTGACAAAATACGTTTATTTGACTAAATAATAGTGTAAAACATTATATATTGTTGAAAAATATAAATATCTATGTGTCACTGTGGGTTATGCTTTTTCATGGGGGAACCACACATAGTAAATGTTTAAAGAGATTAAGAGTATGCTAATATAAATTTTATTACCTCAAATTTGTGCTTGACAGAGAAGCTTTAATAATGGTGTAAAAAGCACTATTTGAATCGATATTAAGATATGTGATCGAATGCTAAGGTGCCAGTTCTAATAGTCAATTATCAAAACTTGCAAGTAACATCGAACATTAAGAACAATATACCAGAAAATCTTATAATTATTGGTACTTTACCACTTACAGAATTATCTTATAATTTATGGATAGTAATTTATTTAGAAAATAAATAATATATCCAGAAAATGTTAGGAAAAAAAATTAGATTTATCAAACCACTCTTTAACAATATATTTGGTAAACGTACTTCAAACTATATGGTACCATATCAGTTCAATCGTTAATAAATAAATGAACCACAAAGAAAAGTAAAAAAGAAATATTTAACCGGCTACTTTCTTACTTCTATTATTCCCAATGATTTTTATTCACCTAATAACAACATCTGCCTGTAAATTTTCTCCACATAATTCATTATATTACATTATATAACACATATATTAACTATTCATATATATATTAACTATTCATTATATAACACATATATTAACTATATATGTGTTAGTTATAGATATTATTTATTCAGATATTACTCTAACATGATTAGAAAATTGTATTCTTGTATCATCTTGTTTTATTCCCATTATTATATTAATTTACTAATTGTAAATTTGCAGTATTATTATTCACTTCAAAAATCCTTTCAGTTATTTTTATTATTTTTATTATTGTTATTTTTTTTTATCTATTTTTTTAATAATTATTATTTTATCTTTTTATTACTTTATTTTCATTTTAGTATTTTTTAATTGAATTATTAGCTTCATCACTACAGGTCAATCCATATTGTACTGATCTGGCTTGTAAATTGTAGTAGCCTCCACTGGATAGTCAAATTTGTAATTATTAAATTTCACTTATGTTTATCATTTTTATGTGTTATTTTGACACCGACTGATAGATGTTTTCATCTGGTTCATATAAATGAATAAAAAAAATTATTGACTTGGACAGAATAGCCAGCAAAAAGTATTTAATTATTTGATGTGTGGTGTAAATTTATATTTAAGGTTGTTCCTAAGCACGGCCTGTTTGACCGAAGGTTGTAAATTTAATGTAATAATAAAGAATTTTTGAGACTTAAATTGGATACAAATTATTTTATTTAAACAATAAAACCATTCTCGAAGAAGTGAGAAGAATCATACGCTTCAAATAACTTTTTCAGGTTTGTTACAAATAAAAAGTTTTAATTTAGCGACTGAAAAAACAAGTCATCCATCAGACACTCTGAATTATATACAACATGTAAATACGAAACTGCCATACTCGAAGGAGAGACGTGTGTCTTTTCAATCATGTTGTAATTAACAAAAGAGCCTTTGAATTTTAAAAATGTATATTGGCTCTAACAACAGAATCACATTAGTTGGCAGACCTTGGCAATACTCTATGTGATGGAAGGTCGCTGTTATTCTACAAGCAACCACAGCTCTCAAAACAACATGAATATTGATACGAGGACAAAAAAGAAAAGAAAAATGAGTTAAAGTAGCTGTTTCCTACTGTAGCCGAGTATTTCTTGATTTTTCACGTATGTACGTGAGCATACATTAACGCCTTCATGCATATGTAACAGCCTCTTATGTAAACAGTGGTAAACATTCGTGTATGTTGAGCTCACGCCGACATAAATTATAAGTTACTATCTTTGGTTTGTCGAGGATAAACTGCGATCTTTCGCCAAGCGGTGCCATAGGAAGCAAAAAGCTTTGTCATTACTGTCATAGAATTAACCAGGAAGTTTAGAATCAAGAACAAAAAAAAAAAAAAAAAAAAAAAATGAAGAAAACAATTACGTTTAACTACCTCTCGATAAGCTTTAAAAAAATAGGAATATGAAATACGAATTTTATTACTTACGCAGTACTTGCACCCAAGAGAATTACGCAGTAATGATGCCAATAAAACACTTAAGTGAAGGGATAGAAAGTGCAAAGGCTCTTAAAGCTAAAAATCAACTATATATATTAGGATGCGAATTATCTTATAATTATGAGGACGCATATTAAAAACAGTAATGTACATTCTTTTATTATAATAAAAGTTAATCCACAGCGATGGAGGTTTGCCTGTGCGTACTCATTGATCTCACAGGAACATTCCTAATATCATTTCTATACTAGAATATTTAATCTGATTTAAACATAGCATAGCGATAGTTAGTAAAAATATATAAATAAAGTAAAATTGAGAGAGAAGGGGGAAAACAATTTTTTATCCCATTACAGTAAGCAACATTAATTGATGTGATGAAGATGTAAATTGATTTATTTAGTTATCATTTAGTTGATATCAGTTATTTTTTCTTTGTACCCTCTTGACGAAATAGGTTATTGAATCCATAAATATAGGAGGTAGTTATGAGTATACCTGGTAGTTTGTAATTCCTTGGATTGCCTTATGGCATTTTAAGATGATGTGCAGGGTCCAATGAAGGTGGTGATGGCTACCACTTCAAATTAGTTATATGTATCCGTACATATTTATTTTCTTATGGTAATCAAATAGTTCAGGAATGTGATGGCTATTATCGTTTAATAAAGTAGCCAAATGATATGGTAATCTAGTGTCTATAGAATGCTTGAAGTTTGTCATATGTGTTTAACAGTTAGTGGTATATTACGCTGTCTACATGTTGGTCTAGATGTCTCTGACAGTTATTGGCTTAGTCGAATGTGTCTAATTCGTCGTAGTGTGGTCAGTATTAAGGGTCGTCTGCAGCTTTGGGTTGATGTCTTCAATGGTGGTAATGTACTCTTAATTTGTTTCCTGTTGTATTGGTCCAAGTTGCCTGCCATTTATTTAATATTTGTTTTCACCAAGGGGTGACGGTATCAGCGAGGTAACGCGCCTGTCTGCCAACCCAAAGATTGCGAGTTCGAGTCCCCGGCCCTATCCGAGATTTTTTCAAGCTTATAATTATACAATACTCACTCACAGCCTCTTCCGGGGCATTTGTGAGGCCCATTAGCCAATAGGTGGCACTCACATAAATAGGCGTGGGAGTGACGAATCCAATGAAAACCGCGTCAAGAAACGCGCGATGTATTTCCTTAGTACACCTCGCGAGTCCTTGGACCTCCACGGTCTGTCGCGCCAATAATAATAATTGTCATCAGAGGATAAAGGTAGATGTGTCAACATTATTGATTCATACTTTGTTTGGTTCTGGTCATAATGGCAACCTCATTTACTCATTCCCAGACAGTGCAGTAACGTATTAATTCAACTAGCTGCTTCTTTATGCTGAGGAGAGTCCGACTTATTTTTCATTATTAAAATATGTTTCGGATGTTAAGAAATTGAAACCTTGCCTATAGGTTTTCATTCTGTTTGAACTTATTTCCTAGGTCCATGACAACTGCTATATTTCTGTCTATATACATGGCGTCCCATAAATGAGTTGTCATATTGTGGAGGGAGATCCATAAAAGGAGTAATAAGTCCGTATGAACCAACGGTATGGGAAAAAAATCAAATTTTTCTTTCCTTATTTTCGTTTGATAAGAAGAAGTAGAATATTTAAAGGGAGGGTGGAGGGCATTTTGAGCAGTTGCGGTGAATAAAATTTGTAATTATTGTTAATAAAATAATTAATTGTGTTTATTGAGATAAAAACCTAGACTTATAATTAAATATTATTCTCTTTTGGGTGCACCTTTTTTTTTAATTTTCCTTTATACATCTATAGATAGATAGGCTTGTTTTGGACCATTTTCAAGCTTAATAAATGAAAAACTTTTTTAAAGATCCGGGATATTTATAGCCTAACCTATGAAGTAATAGCTGGTTTTAATTTCCATTTATTTTTTTTAGAAATATTAAACATTAAGTTTTAACATAACGTCATGGAACTCTTATTTTCTTTTTTGGTAGATCCAACCAATTACACTTATAGGAAAGTTTCTCATCTTTAATTTGGTAACTCTTAAAGTTTTTTCGGACAAATTTTGTTATATACTATATAAGTATAGTTTTGCTAACTAGAGGTTTTTCGATAATTTTTTTTCTACATAATCAGGAGTACTCCACGGTTCAATACACACTCCTCTACTCTACATAACACACATTAGTATAGATAGACACACAAACAGCGACATATAGAACTGATATAACAATATTAGCAAGGCATACAAACCCTACTTATGCTTCACAGACCCTGTAACAGTATCTAATAACATTACAGGGTTGGTTTAAACTTTGAGAAACCTGACTAAATCGTATCAATTCACTCTTACTCTTCAACCTGAAAAGTAACCTTCAGTATATATGAATATATATTTATATAATAAAAAATCTGACCCTTTCCGAAGCTTCCGAAGGTTAGTGAAGGAGTAGGGAAATATATCTCCTTAACTTTTCAGTCTTCAACATTTTGTATCAGGATCTGATATACTCCTTGCCATTTATCTGTTATTTTTATGTTATTATTCTTATTAGTTCCGTTTTACTTGCTACAGTATCTTACCTTTGCCACATTTACTTCACAGTTGTAACTATTTCAATGTAGTATTATTAGTCATGAGTTTCCTATTCACCTATATTTATACCTCCTTGACTTATTTTTTTAAAATAAAATATTTGTTTGCAGATTTTCTTACTTCCTATCACTTCTTACAACGTTTGTATCTTGTTTTCATTTAGCTTTGACAAAACCATACAAAGTAGGGTTAACGTTGGTTAACAATAGCTTTTCTATTTTGTGCCTTTATTTACCGCAACCCGGACTATTCCCAAAATATTCCTCATATACATTCCTAAACACATACATTGCAAATCATCAGGCGCCGAGCCGACTGCCGGAAGAGTAGAGGACGCCGACAGACAGACAAGGCTTATCGTTTAGCGGAGGACACAATGACAGATGACCAACGCCTATGCTGGCTAATTGAAAAGAACCGGAGATAGGGCGGCACTCTGAAGCCGTTAAAACACAATTACCACTAATGCCAGCCGATGTTCATTATCCGATCGTGCACGGCCTCCTTGATCGAGTGATATATTTTTAAAAGATCCATTTGTTCCAAGGAGATATATCTAGATGGCTCACCCACACCTCTCCCTTCTTTGTCTTCTTCAGCTCCGCTCCTCGTGCCAGCGGGTTCCTCTGACATCTTTGACGGATCGTCTCTGCGTATTATTTCCCTGCATAGTAAGTAGGTGTTCCGGCGTCTGCCGGAGTTTCGTATCTTCTAAAGGACAGTTATTTTGGTTTTGTTGTTAAAGTTCTCCAATAATTTTAATGTAACATCTACTTTTTTTTTTCCAAGTTACTTACGAATTTTCCCGCTATTAGAATTAGAGTCCAATCAGTTATAAAGCTATTTCTAGAATTTTAACCTATGATTAAAGTGGAGCTTTGATATTTAGTTTCAATAATTAAATTTTTATATAAGAAAATCTTTATAAATTATAATAAAATTAATCTATATAGTCACTACATGCTTTTTCTACGTTTCGGCCATTTCAGCCACCAACTGCATTGCATAAGAGTTTATTCTTGATAAAGTGATTGATAGTAAAAATTAATAAAATTAGAATAAGTAAAATAGTGGATAAAAATAGGTTGATAGAGTAAGATTTTTAAAAAGCCAGAATAGGCGACAACTTTTTTACGACATTGTTAGCTGTTATATTATAAATGAGATATACTGGAGAATGGCCGAAATAAGAAAAAAGAAAAAAAAATGTTGAGCCTACATTGATATTATTTATTACAATTAATAAACAAGAAATAAAATTATATATTCGAAAATACTTTTTACATAAGAAGTATTTAGATTTATATTAGGTAATTTTGTGAAAATTTCTTCATTTTAATATTTTTATTACAGTCTCTTTAGTAGTTATTCAGTCCATTTGATTTCTATTCATACTTGAATAGTTTGTCTTAAATTAAAATTTCTTTCTTTATTTACATGACTTAGGCATTTTATTTTCACTATTACATTTTGATGAATGTGTTCCCTTAAGATGGGAACCGAGGGAATCCGAAACGTTGATTGAACTAGAAGTAATAATAATAGTAAAAGGAAGGTTTTTCTCAAAACTATCTAATATAAATTTTAAATTATAAAATAGAAAAATTAATTTCCTCTTATAGCTTTTTTTCAAAAATTAAAATTTTTCTTGGGAAAAAAAAATAAAAAAACTAATATCATGGGTACCATAATACCATGTCTAATCATTCCATGGTTAGAGGTAAATTATTAACCATATGTAAATCTCAGCTTGGAAGGTATATCTAACTCATCAATTTTTTTTTTTCATTTTCGCTTTAAAGGGGATAACAGTATGGTATCTTTTATTGTGATAACTGTAATCTCATTCAAAGGAAAAGTGAAGGCAAAAAAGCCACGCCCACGAAAAAAATGTTGAGGTTAACAGAAATTTCGGCCATTTTAACCTAAACTGAAACAGAAGGCAGCCAGAGATGTGTTAGTAATATTCCCCTACTCCAGTTCCACGCCCCTGAAAGGCACATAAGGCCCAACTTTTTTGACTCAACTTTTTCTGTCAGCTTACCACCTCGAATATACTCCTTCCTTCAAGGTTGTAACCATCTGTAAGGTTATCCTAGGTCGATTTTGAAAAATAATGCTATATCGATTATTCTACACCTACATTCATAGTTCAACAAACTACACGGTTATAAAATTGCTAGAAAATTAGTTTGGGTAAAAGATCGATGAACATCACAATAACTGACTAGTTATTCCACGATTCATTTCAATTCCCTAATGAATAATGAAAAAAATGGGAATACACGACTCAACATTAAATGTTGCATACTGGGTTACATCGCCTACTTAAGGAAACGGTTCCATTATGTGATCAGTAAAGGCAATGTGCATAATCAGGCAAAGGACTGCACGATTCGGGAGATTATTACTTTGGAACAAGCAATCAGTTTGGGAACAGCCAATCACTGCCTTCTCTCAACCTCCCCTCGATCATGCTCCGTCCAAGGCCGGGACAAATCTTGGGTTTCCTTTATTTCAACAATTAGAATCCTTATTATGACATGTTTACCACTTTATAGGTAAAATGACAAAAATACAAGTCGCTCCTTTTTAAAGAAGAAAATATATTTTGGATTATTGAAACATCTTGATAGTGTTCGGTTAAGACTGGCTTCGTGTTGAAAGAGGACTCAAACAACTGATATGTACGAAATAAATTATTGTGTAAATTTAATATTATTACGACACAGAGAAGTTTAGTTTTTATTAGTTTTTTTATTAGTTTTTATACCAAATCTGCAGCTTGTAATAGAAATATTATTAATTTCTGGTAGGACTAGGCGTTCGCGAGGCTCTCCTAGAGAACACAGAAGGTTCGTGCATTTGGTGGAGTGTGGAGATTGAGTGTGGTTACCGACCTTACCTGTTATTGCATTTACTGTATAGACGATTATTGGTTATAAAAGCAAAAGATAGAAAAAAAAATTTTTATATCATGTAAATATATGCATTGTATATATGTCCGATCATGGTACGCTGTTTATAATGTTAATCAATAACTGCCTATTTATTTG
>NW_027114029.1:2151944-2152409 GCF_000696795.3 Halyomorpha halys
TTTTTGCTCGAGAAAATTATTAAGTTGGGAGTGGACTAATCTTTCTAGAGGCTTGACCAACATAGTTCAGTCTATTTTTTACTTTAATTTTTTCATTATTTATTGAAATTTACAACTGTATAAAAAATACAATATGTAAAGGTGATAAATGTTTCAGAACTCATGATAATCTTGGAAAGGAACCACTCAATGATGGTACTTCAGTCAAAGATCCCGTAGCCATCTCCATTTCAGACACCTCCGAAAATTATCAGGGATTGTTAAGGAATCAATAACTAATTAGTTTGGATGGATAAGGATTTGGGAATGAAAGAACGTATATGTATTTCGGGTCAAATCTACAATGAATGCGATGTTAAAGTCTTTATGGAAGTTAAGGAACCGGTATTATAAATTTAAACAATTGCCCCTTGCCCAACTGAACCTATGTCACTTTAGACATATGGTTGCATATGTCCACATTCT
>NW_027114029.1:2153663-2154321 GCF_000696795.3 Halyomorpha halys
TCAGTATTGTTTACAATCACTTATCATTATTTATCACTTTAAAAACAGGCACTAGTTTACAGAAATTCGGTGCACAAATAGCATGTGATACTAGCATGCATTAACTTAACTTCAGAACTTCCAGCATCTCTGGCGTTCACGAGCGACTAGTTTACTCTAAAAAGAGGTAGCAACATTCTAAGACTTGGTACTTCAAACCAAGCACATCTTGTGACAGTAAGACTTGGGTTTTCCTACATACCCCTGCAATCACAAATTACCTGAGATTACCTATCATTGATCCAGCTTAAAAGAGGCATCAGGACTCTTGAACTGTAGTTAAACGTCACCCAGTTATTTGACGTTCAAAGTTGTTTAACATTTTAATCACTCTTCATTGTCTGCTGACAATTATTTTACATGATTTAATTAATCATACTTTCTTATCAATTATATCAATGCCTGGTTCTCTTATCATTCTTTTCTCTCTTGTTCTCTCTTGTGCCACGTCGCTTCCCTTCGCCTGGTTGTTCTTGCTTATGAACATAATGCCAAATCCGATACCAGATTATACGTCTCAAATTGCAGCCCTTGAGAGAAGCCTTCGGGGTTTAAACAGAAACATTATGGGATGCGCAGAAGTCGGAGTAAGGGCTCTTTCTGACCCTCAGAAAGCTCA
>NW_027114029.1:2158696-2185017 GCF_000696795.3 Halyomorpha halys
CACTTAGGCAGGTACATGCTGTCATCTCACAATGGACTTGCATCAGTCTAACTATTTTATGTTTAACACATGAAAGTTAGTTCTCACAAGATCATGACTCTTACCCCAATTTCTTGGAAGCCTTCTCAAGTGTACATATATATTTCCTAGAACTAGATAGCTAAGTAAGAAGAGAGACACACTGTAACAGTAAGAGTAACATGTAGTTCTTGTAAATATGTTAGAATAAACTCATTTTAGTCTTCACTGATTTTTATGTTATTTAATTTGGATCAGTTAATTTGTTACGTAATAAAAAGCATCAAGGATTTTGGATTGTATGGATTGGCTACGGAAGGAATGTAATGGTTTGGTGGAGCCCCAATACTCAATTCCGTATGAACCTAATTGGTCTGATTATCATAGAGTATTTGAGTTTGTTGTAGTAAATTAGAAGTTTAGAGCGTTTGTTAATTAGGTGTCGTAGTAATAGAAATCTACGAGCAGTTGCTTGGCGTTTCGGTCTTGTATTCCGTGAGATTCCAAGGAAGTTTTTTTGTCAAGTTGGATTCCTAAGTAGCGAATATGTTCCACTAGGATATTAAAAAAAAAAAACTGTAGGGCAGACGATTAATTTGTTAATTATTAACGAATTATTTTGTTCTTTTATTTGATACTCTAAGACTCTCAAGCCCACTTGCTATTTTTTATAAGCCATATTCCTGTACAAATATAGAATTTATTATTATGATTTTTTAATTTGAGTTTTAGAATATTGCACTACATTACACTGAAATTACAGATTTTTTCAGATTTTCTAAAATTTAACACAGATCCATGTTCTATTCCGTCGGATTCGTAACGTTATAAAAATATCTTGGGTTTCCTTTTTAAAAATAATTTTCAGTAAATTTTTTTGGTTATAGAAGAGTGTCTCAAGTAAACTTAATAATATTACATCCAAATTCTTTTATTTTATTTAATTCTAATGTTTAATAGGGTCCTAATTTAGTCATTCATAATGGAAACAGAAAAAAAATCTTTGATAAGCAACAATTATAACTTTTTTTTTTTAAAGTTAGTCATAAATCAGAGTAATTTTTCTTCAGAGGTTAACTACATTTCTAAAATATGAAAATAAACTTTTAAATATATTTTTTTTTTTTCTCACCCTTCTATTGATTTTATTATCCCAAACAAAACCAATACATAATTAAAAAATAGGATAATTATGTTTATTATATATACATATTTCTATTTTTTTTTATTCTATTATTTTATTCTATTTGGGATAATAACATTAATAGAAGGGTGAGGAAAAAAAATCATAATCATAGTCAGATGAATGATTTATTATATTGATTGTTTGAGAGTGATTTATTTTATTACTAACACAATCACAATTGATTCAATCTTACTCTTAACATTTATTTCACAAACTCTCCAACGTTTCGGCCTTCAGGCCATTCTCAAGGAAACAACCTGTAAAAATTAGGTTTTATATGACTATTACATTATTTCCTCACAACATACTAATGTTTTTGACTATACCTTAAATATTTATGTCATATATTCTTTATATATTATTAATATATTATATATTCATATATTCTCTTGCAGGTTAATTGCCCATGTCATATGTTTAAAACAAATTAAATATTAAAATTATATCATAACAGTTTCCAACATTGCTTTTAAATTTGTAAATGAATAAACATTTTTATAATTTAAACTTATAACTTTTTCACATAAAATATTGTCTTTATTTACTCTATTAACATCATTAACCTACCATCAACAGGTTAGCACGGAAATTAATTTAATTAACTTTTATTTTAATTTTTTTGCTAATAATTTACCATTTTTAAACCCATAATTATGGATTTTAATTATATTTATTAATTTGCATTCATATGACCCTCCTCCCCTCTTTTTCATTTTTTCACATATACATCCATATAATAACTATATACATACATGTGTATATTTCAAGATTTTGTACATTTATCTTATAACTAACATTTTTCTAATAATTACATAATTATTTTACTTAAAATTTCAGAATAATGATGGTTTAGTCCTTTAGAATCTGAAGTTTGTATTAATAATATGATCATAATCTTTTTTAGATAAAAGAATTTAAAACAGATTATGAGATTTCTACCAATGTCTATCTACTAGTCCAATAGATTTCTTATATGTTCTTCGCCAGGCTCACAAATTTAGGCATAATTCTAATACAATGGACTATTTAAGCAATAATCACTAATCACTCAGTAATTTAAGTATTTTAACAAATTTAATTGTAAAATTCTGAATGAAACTGATGCTTATCGTTACAATCTTGTTATCTTATGTTACATACATGATGATCTATAAACAGTGTGAACATGCACTCAGTTACAACCTTATAGTTCAATAATTTCACCAAGATGCTTAAACAGTTCTTTTTTTATCGGATAAGAGAGCTATTAAATTTAATGGGACACAATGAGCTATAGGGCCGAGAATACAATTAATTTTATACCGCGGGTAACCTTGTAAGCATGTCATAACTCAGCACCGTCGTATAAACCTTGTAGTGAGCACGTGTGTCATCATCTATGTGCTATGGCGTAATTTAAAGGAACAATAGTAATAGAACAATTTTTAAATCTTAGCAATAATAAATTTTTTTTCAATGCATACATTATTAATATTATATTAGAAGTGTGTTGAAATAGCGGATATCAAACTAGGTAAACGAAGATTTTACTAGACTTCATTAAAATACAAATCTAATATTTTTCATAAATCCGATATATTTTTTTTAAGGCAATCCACAGCGAAGGTGATGTTTGACTAGTTATCTACATAAGGCCAACCTATTCTAACCATGGTGGGATGTCAAGTTTTTCATTTCGTAGGACCACCACTTAATGAAAAAAGTTAATGCCACCAGGCCGGATTCGAAACGACTCCGCCCGCAGGTCTCAAAACCCTAGACCTAGGCCTAACCATCAGCTACGGACAGTCTGAATCCAATATTAACGCGCAATATTCAACTTTTCCTCAAGTTGAAAACAAATTTTCTTCTTCAATTATGCATGATTCCAAAAGATATCAATACGAAAAGTTGCTGATTTAGAGCGTTGTGCATTAGATTCCCACCTTGATTGATCCAGGTGGTTCATTTTCCTGGCAGCCCCGAGAAATGAATCATGACAATTCCACTCGGGCCCCGTATAGGGATATATATATTGTTAATTGGTTAAGTTTCTGTGTGTGAAAAGTATGAGCAAACACTTTTTATTTTTCTGCTTCTATAAAAATTAAAATTCTAGTGTTTATCGAGTTGGGAATAATGAGTAGTTTTGTTTTTGTCAAAAATATAACAGTTTAATAAAGATAACCAAGCTGCATTACTGTTTCTTGAACAATGGTTGTACAAGGAAGTGATTTGTCCATGATCACGCTCAACCGCCATATGTTTCTCCATTTAAGGTTACCCACTTTATAAAGGCTGCGAGCTCCCCGAACCCACAGTCGACCCACTGCTAGAGTAACAGAATAAAGAATTATCTGCTATAACAGGATTCGAATCCGGATTCTAAGAGTTAGTAACACAATGCCTTACTCACTGAGACATCCCGCATCCCACTATAGAGTAAGTTTAACTATCTTTTGGTGATAGACAGCTTTAAAAATATTTTTATTTTGATTATATGATTTTTTTAGCATAGAATTTCTTTTATTTGATATAGTAAAAAGATGTTTTTTTGGGGGGAATTTTTAAAAAATTAAGAAGGGCAACGAAGCAACGCTACATTTTCAAGCATAAAATAATACAAAACTCACTCACAACCTCCCTCCCATTAGCCAATAGGTGGCACTCATACTAGCACAAGAAATAGGCATGTGAGTGACGAACCCACCCTTAAAAAAAAAACACGTCAAGAAACGCGCGATGTATTTCCTTAAAAACTTAGACGCCCATGCTCTGTTGCCCATACAATAATAATAATTTAAAATTGTCGCCAAAATTTAGCACAATTAAATTTTCTAGACTTTTACTACATAAACGAACAAAAAAATTCCTCTTGGAATAAATTAGTTCCATACAAAAACCTATATCTCCTGTACTCTATCTTCAAATAGTGAACAAGATTAATTTGTTTCCTCTTTTTTAATTAACTAGATAAAAAATGCATTAGGAACACTGTTGTTGATGTTAGTCATAAATTTGATTCATATTCTATAAATGATTAAGCAGCAATATTGCATTGTTGTTAATTCATAATAAAAGAAGATTGCGTTTCCTCTGAGGAAAAATTACTGCCAGGTAGATGTCTAAGATCAAGAATAAATTAAACTTTAAATGCATGAAAGACGAACTTATCTGGTAAAAAAATACTTATATTTTTACAGTTGTTGAATTGCCGAGTAATGTGAGATGTTTTACGATTCAGACTGAAGATTAAATATTTGTATAAAATTTATTGAGTTGTAAAATAACATCTTTATAATCAGGATTGGGATTTATAAATTTAATTTTTTTCGATTTTGTTCGATGACTTGATGTGACTGTAAAATAATTATATGTTTATCAATATACAGTTAGCAAACGTCATTATTTTATCGCCCTATGTTATTTTATCTACGCTGAAGGTGTTCCTTTTATTTTTTTTTCATTTACAATTAGGGACGAAAGTAATCGTACACTTTTTATTTATTATAATTAAATAAAATAAATAATATTGATACTATTTGAGTTAGTAATTAATATAATGAGGTCATTTAATATTGCATCAATGCTTTGATACAAAATAGATATATTTTTAATAAGATTAAACATATATAATTGGATTAGATATAAATTATTTAAAATAATAAACCGAGAATGTGAATAAAAAGTATCTTAATACGTTATTTTTAATATATTGAATATAAATAAATAATAAGGTGTAGATAGTTGACCGTAGATTAATGCTTGAAGAAGTTTGTCGGGGGGTGCGGTCAGCAAAGAACAACATAAATAAACAAAACCATATTTATTTATTTTATGCCGACGTTTCGACCTGAGTTTCAGGTCTTCATCAGGGGTAGTGTCGTAGAGGAGGGAAAGTATTTTTTTCTTATATAGTAAGTTTTTCTCCTCTACGACACAACCCCTGATGAAAACTCAGGTCGAAACGTCGGCATAAAATAAATAAATATGGTTTTGTTTATTTATGTTGTTCTTTGCTGACCGCACCCCCCGACAAACTTCTTCAAGCATAAATAAATAATCATTTGTAATCCTATGAACAAGGTTCTAAAGATTTTATTTATTATTATTTTTTTTAAACTTTATTCTTCTTCTTTTTTAGGAATGTATAAACTTTTTATTCACTATATGATTCGAACTGACAATCAGTTACAAGCCTACCTTCTACGCCACAACCCCTGATGAAGACCTGAAACTCAGGTCGAAACGTCGGCATAAAATAAATATATATGGTTTTGTTTATTTATGTTGTTCTTTGCTGACCGCACCCCCCGACAAACTTCTCCAATCATTAATCTACGGTCAACTATCTAGACCTCAAAAGGATATATAGAATGATTAAAATAAATAATTGTACAGAATGAAAATAAAATATGGAATGAAGTGGGAAATATAAGTTCTATTTTTTATTCTTTACTTATTTATTTTGTTCAATAGAGGTATTTCCCAAATTTTTGGTCTAAAAATGTTTTCACAATTGAAAATCTATTTTTATTTCATGTGATTATAAATATTTCAATATTATTATTGTATTTATAAATTCTCTTTGAAATAGTATTTTTTTCCTTATGACTATCCATCTCTCCAAATTTCAGTGCACTAAACCCTGTATTGTAGTTAGCTTGCGGATTTGTTTCACTTTATTTCTCTGTGTTTTGTATTGATTCTAGTTTACTGCCTTAATAATTATTATTGTTTAAAAAATCTATTTTATTCATTATTTCCACATAGTGCTGTTCAATTCCTCTTATGTCAGTTTTAAATCTAACTGTTTTTTTTTTTTTACTATGTACAAATATTATAAATATTTTCTAATTCTTACATCCTATGCTCTGTTTAAAATTGTTAATTCTTTAAAATTAAATTCATGGTTATTTTCTGTTTGTTTTTTTTTTTTTTTTTGCTCATGCTGTGGCATTAATATTTGTATGTTTTTTTTTATTATTAGTTCAATGTTGATTTATTCTATTTCTTAAATTATTTGATGTCTCACCTAAGTAGCACTTGTAATTACATTGTTTTCACTTTATTTTATAAATAAAATTTCGCCTATTATCTATTTTGTTTTTTATATTTGACAGAAAATTTGATAGCTTTAATATATAAAAGCGTTTTTAATTTTATCTGTCATCCCAGATTTTTTAATTTTTTTAAAGCAACGTATTTTATTAGTGATGAAACTTCCATAAGCATTAAGTAGAAACACCTTTGGCTCTTAATATACAATGAAGACGCTGTGGCATTAGATTAACTATCTTTTGCTTCAATGACTAAGGCATTTTGCCATATTCTTTGGAAATAAGAAGAGTGTAGGAAAATTCCTGCGTCATTGACGCAGAAATTAGTTGATTCAATGCCATAACTTTAAAGTGTATTTAAAACCAAAGGTGGCTTTTACTTATTTATGCTATCACTGATATAATACCTAACCATCAGTTTGAATTAATTAAAAAACACTCGACTATATATCTGCTACACAGAGAGGCGGACAACATTTTCATGACTCTAGAGCAGAAATTATAGGAAACCGTCGTATTTCCAAATGGTGCTACAATATTTGACAGATTTTGGCACCAGGAACTTCTTAAACGCAAGATGAAACTTTCATCTACCTGTTACTTTATTTTTATGAGCAGGAATACCTCAAGGTTCAGTTCCCGTTCCATTACTCTATATTACATTTACCCGCCACGTTCGCTAAAATTATAATAACATTTGAAGATGATAAAGCAATCTTTACACTCCTCAGTCACCATAAAACAGGATAATACAAAATTACCTAACTGGTTTGAACTCTGAAAAACCCGATTAATTCACGAAAATTCTGATCCCCCTGCCTTTATTCTTCGAAACGAAACATGTCCTCCAGTTTTCCTTGACGATAAATAGATTTTATACACAGATAATGTACACTAAGGTCTGATAATTGACCGAAGAATAACTTGGAGTCCATATATCAAGAAAAAAAATCTAAATAAATCTCCGCCTTCTTTACTCATTCGTTTTAAATTATTCAATTTGAACTTGAGATCCAAATATTTTTCGGTATATGCAGGGTCCAACAAAAAAAGTCTTCTCAACCCATGTCCGATTCTCAACAAGAGCAGAATCTGTTTTTGTTTTCTCTCAATGACACAACTTTTCTTCATAAAAATAGCCATACATCTTAAGCTATTGGTCCTACAACAAAATTAAAAGAACCATCGGAGAGCTCATTAAATCTGATTTAATGTAATTTGCAAAGCTCGGGCTAAATAAAATAAATGAAATAAAAATTTTCAAAATTTAACATTTTTTAAAAAAATTTCGATCATTGTAAACACATTAAATATTGATTTATATTGTGTAACACGTATTTTTAAAAAACAAATGCCGTCTACAATTAAAGCTCAGTTTGGTGAATTTAACTGCGATGTAGAACATATTTTATAGAATTAAAATATCAGGAATTTTCAAAGTAAATTCAATAAGTTTTTTAACGGTTTTTACTGTAGTACCGATAGTTTAGGAGATATGCTTTTTTTTTTTATGAAAAAAAGTCGTGTTATTCAGAAAAAAACAGAATAATTGAGTTTTTGCCCTTATGGTTGAGAATTGGGTATGGTCAAGAAAACTTTTTTGTTCTACTAGAGGTGTAGAACCATTTAATCCAGGTAAACCCTGTATACTGTTTGTACATACAGAAGCAAATAGGGCCAGCTGATATTAAAATTTACATTTCTAAACATCAAATCTTTCAGGATAATAAGAAAAGACATATCCATGGTATGACTGGAATATTATTTTGGATACTCCCTTCACATACCAGCTTTTAACAAAACTATTAGGACCCACAACAAACGGTTTCAACAAAACTTAAACAGACATCTTAACATACTCAAAAAATGAGATGGCCACGCTACTCATCCTAGGTAACGCCTGTAGAAGGCTATATGAAATTTCCTCACATAACAAATTTTTTTTAACTACTAAAAATAGAAATTTTAAATTTGTACTCAATTTTGTTATCGAGTAATCCAATTCCTATAATATAATTTGTAGGAATTAGAAATACATAAAATTTATTTTTTAAATTATTTAATTCTGAATCTAATTTTATTAATAGTATAAATATGTATAATACAAATTTTGTAGGTGTACTCATTTTTTATTACGTTTTAATTAAATAAATACGAAGAGTATATATTTTTTTTATTTATACTTTCTTTACTTAAAAATGAACAATCTTATTTTTTAAAAAATTAAATTATCATTACGCTTTATTGGAAATGTAAAAAACAATTTTTAATTTTTTAAAACTTAAATTCCAACAAATCCCATCAAACCACCTTTACCTTTCGTCGTAAACCTACTGACTGCCCTACAGTTTCATTTAATGATGTTACACTTACCCCTGTCGAACAGATCCGCTACCTTTGAGTACATTTGGACAAGCGATTAACCTGGAATCCTCACACCAGACTGAAAAGACAGGAAACTGCACGTCGATTTCGACTATTACAACACTTACTAGACAAACGGTCTAAACTTCCAACACATTACTAAAGACTGATCTAGATGACTGTAATAAGGCCTATCTGGACATATGGGGCTCCACTAAACCTTCAAATTCCTCTCGTATTTATTCAATCCTTACAATCCAAAATCCTTCGTAAATTCCTCAATGCTCCTTACTTTGTCACAAATAAAATCATACATAAAGACCTTAATGTTCCCCATGTAACCGATCTAGCCCGAACCAGATATCACTCCTTCCATTATAAACTCTCTAACTACTCAAACCCCCTAGTTTCTAATCTTGCATCCTCTTCCATTCCCGACAATCCTCCGAGGCGCCTGAAAAGAAGATGGCCACGAGACCAGTTAATGTAAAATGTCATCAGAGTGCTACCAATGGGTAGTTTCTCTACACGCCTGTAACACTCCAATTTAACTTAGATCAGCTGTACTAAATGTATTATAATGTACAGTTGTAAATAGCAATAAATAAATATTAAAAAAAAAATTATATTATTAAAAATAGATATGTACATTCATATTGATGAATTTTTTACACCATTTTTCCTAATACTTTCTGTAATCTGAACATTCCTCTGCAGCAATTAGTTTGGATTACCGAGAATACTCTATACTATTAAGCATAAAATGAGATTCCCACGATTTGCCTCAAACATGTGGCTTGAGGGTATTCGAAGGTGCCTAAGAAATTCAGTCTCGTGTTGGTAAATATATGGCAATAGGCCAGAACTGTCGAAGGCCTGACAGACGATAGGACTGGATCGAATCAGTAAGAGACCGGGGGGCCTGCCAGGATACTGAGGAGCAAAAAGAGACGAGAACAATAGGCAGGTAACTGGAGCCGTCTTCCACTCCTGCGCTTTCTGTGTAAACACAGAAGCTAGTTCCACCTTGACTGGAATCATGTTAGAGTTATAATTTTTTATTTCTATTTTATATATTCACCGTCCTAGCAATCACTAAGATGCAATTGTTCTTTGGATTTTATAGGAGAAAAAAGAAACTGTTGCCATATTAGGTTTTTTTAAACGATAACTTTTAAGTGTCAAAAACTGGCAGAAGCATACGAATTCTTCTGTTCCAAAAAAATGGTCTTATCTTATTATGGTTATATGGTATATCTAAGCATGGTTGTTATTTTTTAGTAAAACTGTATGTTTGTGAATACCAAAACGCTACCATAATTATCTGTCTATATTAAATAATTAGCATCTTCAGGACGTAGCCATGTAAAAAAGTTGTTTATTATCTCCATTACTAATGGAATCAACTATCTTAAACATGTGGAAAATAAATTTGTATAAAATGTATTCATCAATACTAATGTAGAGAAAATATATTCATGAATAATAAGAATACTAAAGATAAGCTAATATTAATATAACAGTTTAATACTTATAAAAGCATAAGCGTTCACTGTATTAAATATAACCTTTACTAAAATACAACCAATAATAATGTGAACATCCACAACACATGAAGGTTCAGTACTGCTAAAGAAGTACTGATTTTTGAACAACGGTTATGCCAGGAGGTAATTTTTTCAAGATCACGCTCAACCGCCAAATTTTTATTCCCATTTACGGGTAGCCAATTTATACAGGCTGGATTTGCTCAGGAGGGCACTCTGTACCCACAGGGTTGACTCACGGTTAGAGCAACAGAATAAATAATTTTCTGAAACAGCCGGTTTCCAACCCGGGTCCTTGGAGTTAGTGCAGTGCCTTACTTACTGAGAAACCTCGCTCCCCACTAATATATAGTAAGTTTAATTGTTTTTTCCATGTTCCATGATAGATATCATTAAAAACATTGAGCACTGAGTGAAAATTGTAGTCTCTCCATTTTTCAGCCACCGTTCTGTTATTAATTCTTATTTAAAAAAAAAATAATTATATGATGTTTTACATCATGGAGTTTTCTGTTTAGTGATTTTTGAAAATTAATTTAAAATAATTGCCAAAATTTAGTGCACATAGATTTTTCTAAACATTTAATAAATCATCGAACAAAAAAAAAAATTAAGAGTTAGTTTCACACAGAAACCTATATCATATCGTACAAACCACAGCCGGATTCGAACTCGGGTCCAAGGAGTTAGTAGCACAGCGCCTTACTTACTGAGTTACCCCGCTCATTACTTTACTGAATAAAACCATTTCAACACTAAGTAGTTGTATATTACCAGTACAAATGTATATATAATTACGTAATAAATATAACTAATATAATAATTAGGTGTTTATCGTTTGCTTTACTTAATTATAAATATTGATCAAATACGTTTAAGAGACATATCCTGAGATTTCGTGCATACTCATAACTACTAATCTAGAGAGAGATATACTTTATTCATCCATACCGCCTAAATTCATCGGGTTGCTACATTACACAGCATACTAATCAATCCCTGATAGGACAGATATAAATTACATATAATTACATGATATAATAAAATAGAAAGAAAACAGTTTTTTCCCCACAGTTTCCTTTTACAATCAATTCCAGTCTATACACTAAATATAAATATTTCAATTCATTCATTTTTTGTTTCCCTTTCTTGTTCTCTCCGTTTCACCATTTCACAATCTTTATTTCACCTGATCGACAAATTCACCCTCCCGAATTCACTCTCTCAGATCCTCTCTAGTGACCCGTTAAACAAATTCACTATTAGACGGCAATGTGAGATCGAACTATTATTAATAATCACAGAAGTAGATCAGTTTACCAATAAACAAACAAATAAATACATTTTACCAGAAAAAAACTAAAACATAGATTCAAAGGAAAATATAATAAAAAGCCGGTTAAAAGAAAGACTTGAATGGATAAATAAGATTTAAAAAAAGAAATAAATAAAAATAATAATAATAATAATAAAATAAAATAATTGAATGAATAAATAAGTTAAAACACACAAATCGACAGGTCCAAATATTAAAATAAATAAATAAAACAATGAATAATCTCCGAGATAATTCCCATGCAGGTGATGGTGTATGATCTCCAGGTAGTCCAAAATAATATTTTCCGCCAAGATCGCAATATCCCCGATGCTAACACCTAGGCCTTCTAAGAAGCTCCTTGTTCTATATGGTATTGTTCCACGAGTATCCAAACCAGAGGCCTCTCACGGTGAACTCTCTATCTCCGAAGGTCTCGCGGAATTTGTCCTCAAGGAAAGGGACACATTTTTCATATATTTCCTTTTTTTTTACCTTTCCACTCCACCTTCCTGTTCGAGGTCCAAGACCAGAGCCGTGTTTCCAACTTTTGTAAATGTAACAATATCGGCATATCTTACGGATCCGTCGGTGCCAACCCAATAAACCTCCTCGAAGCAGGTGAAGTCTTTTCTTTCAAGGAACTTCATCAATTCTTCTTTGATCCTGTGGTGCCGGTTTGTTAAAAGAAGGGAGTTGTTGGAGCACTTTCCCAGCACATGAGCTGGTGTTTCAGACTCTGCCGCAGAGGGACCCAACTTCTCCTTGCTGTTCACTGGCTCCTGGGACTCCACGCAGGGGTGCGTAGTTGATATTTAGTTTCAGGGCGTTCGCCCATTCTTACCCCGAGAGTACCTGCTTCTCACATACACATCTATTAGCTTTCGGAGTCTCTTTGAAATGGCGAACACCAATACCCTGCCACCTGCAGCTGGCCCATTCTCACGCAACGACTGTTGTACAGCTCTCACACTTTGGTTGCCCTTATCTATCCCAAGGCTATCAGCGCATGCCGCACTTTCGGCTTCGTAATTGAATGTAGACTGGAATAGGGCATCCGGAACATTTGAAAGTCGCTGGGCAATGGACCAATGCTGTAGTGGAGCTTCCCATTGACAGCGGATCAGACCCAGTCCTCGATATCTCCTGGGTGCGTACAGCATCGCCGACGAGGCGTAAAAGGGGAGCCCAATGATGGCCTTGATACTCCTGCGGATATTGGTGTTAATGCCCTCCAATACCGCAGGACGTATCTTTGTAAGGGGAGCAGTCTGGAGAGGGTAAACAATGCCCGGGAACAAGTACTGGTTGACAACTTTGATCTTTTGTTCCGGTTTGAGGAGACATGAGCTCACCAACTTATCCAGGTTATTATTTAACTTAGTCACCACCTCTTCTCCAAATACTAGCTCTCCCGAGATGGTACACCCAAGATATTTGATGGTGTCCTCTGCTTTTGCCATTTGGATGACCTCTGTATTCTCAAGGGAGAGCTTTGTTGACCGCAGCTCTCCTTTGTCTATTATGATACCAACACTCCAATTATAATCTAAAGAATTATATTGACTGTTGGCGTAGGAAATATTATAATAATTTTTTATTTATTATTTTAATAATAATACAAAAGGGAATGGTCAAATCTTTGTTCACAATAAACTTATTAATTACTGGACCAATTTACAAGCTTTTTTTTTTTTTCAAAATGTCTCCTGTCGCAATGGGAAGGTTTAAAGCTAGTGGAATCACCGAATTCCCATTCTGGCCGAGGCGTTGTTGGTGGGAGTGACTGTAAAGAATTATAATGACTGTTCGCGTAGGAAATATTATTATAAATTTTTATTTATTATTTTAATGATAGTTGGAATTGCGAAAATTCTTGATAAGTTACGATAGTAGTTCACCTTGAAATATTTAACGTAAAATTACTCTACTTAAAAGATTTAAAAATTGTTTATCGAAAAATGAATATGTACGTGTGTTTACGGTGCAACGTCACTTAAAACGGGTTTAGTCTTACCTTATGAAAATTCATAGGTTGTTTTCATTCCATTCGTCTTGTTAAGAAAGGAAAACTGGTCTGCTCACACTGATAGTACCCAACTACAAATAGCATTATTCACATAATAATAATGATAAAAATAATATTATATGGTTAATTTATTTCGTTTTCATATTATTACAATTTAATAATTACCACTTGAACAATTCATAAGTTTTGAGTACAATAGTTCATTCGTGTACTATTAATATAATTTTCATTTTATCATTTTTTTTTAGGAAAATGGTCAAAGTTTTAACAGCTGTACCTTAAAGTAATGGTCGTACAGAGATCTTTTTTTTTTTTTTTTGAAAAATCAAAACAAAACTCATAGCATAGTTTTGGAGTTATTTACTTACACACAAAATATTGGCTGAATGGTGTTATGTATTTTTTCATTAAACTAGATGTATTCTGTACAAACATGAAATCATCTTGAAAAACGAGTATTAAACAAGAATTTTTTGTTATTGTTAATAGCCTAAATATTTTAAAACCGATTGAGTTCAGTTATTTACTTAATATATATTTATGTTTTTCAACTATAGCAGTAAATTAGTATACAAAATATTATTTTTAATTAAATCTCTTAATTATTTAGCTACTAATAGAAAAAGGCATTTTTTTTTTTATAAAACGAAGAAGGTATGGAATTATTCCATTCTCTTAGTCAATTAAAAATCATTTAAATGCATTGTTTATGAAAATTTATTTGATAAAGTTATTCATGACTGCTAGAAATTTCCTCAAAATACATTAAAATATTCAAATATATGGTATATTGATGGTTAGTTTTTTTCTTAATAAGAAAAATTATTATTCGCTTAATTAAATATGAAAGTTATATTTTTCTGCTTTATAAATTGTTAAAATAATTTTTTTTTTTCATAAAAATAATTTGAAACGATTATGTTTCAGGAAAGAAATTCGAAAAATTACAATAAATATATTTTTTTTTTTTATTTTAGCTCAGTTTAATTGATGAATTAAAAAAAAAAAAAAGTTTTGCATTAAGAGGTAGAAAATCCTCTCATTGAAAAATGCCTGCTTTTGTGTTTTTATTAAACATCAGTTAAATTACATTTTTTCGAGTATACAGATTTTTTTCAACAGATAACGCGCTTTTTCTTTGTTAATAAAACCACGTTTAAACGCAGTTATGTAAATGAAAACGTGCGCACAACGGTATGTATGGTCTAAAAAACCAAAACACAAAAGGAGAAACTTTTAATGGGCGTAATGTTAAATTTTTGATGCAAGATAATAAATTCTTTTGTTTAATTCATCTATCGTAAATAGTTGTTTAAGTATAAACCTAAATGCACTGGACTAATAGAAAATCCTTGAAAGGAAAACATGCAAATGATAAGATTTAATTTATTTTATTAATTATTTTAATATACTTATTAAGAATATTTTATAGATCTGTTAGCAATTGTGAATAAGTACCGCAATCGGCCTGATAATTATGATGTGATTGAATTTATTAACTTAAATTATAACATGAATTTAACATTTAAATTATAAATATATAATAATATAAACCAGATCAAAATTATGATTCGGGTGAAGAATTTATAGGAACAGTTGATGTTTAAAAAAAATGCTTCGTCAGTTCCGTACTAGGGAGTTAAGGATACCAAACTGAGATCTCCAAGGACAGGCATTACCTTTAACTGCTTCAAGAAACATTACCTTTGTACACTTCCTATTGTGCTCAAGTCTCTGTTTAAATGCTAAATAATAAATATTTTAGCATTATTTAAACAAAATAAATATAGAACAAAATACTCATATAGTAACTTACTGACAAAGGTTTTAACACTAAAGAATTTTTAGCATTACTTATAAAAACCATTTTGATAATTATTTTGATTCTAACAACTAAAAAATTCTACATGTTTCCTTAATTATTCCTACTACTCTTACATTCGATTTAGTAATTCATAAAACATAAATAGATATACCGATGGCCAAGACGTTGGCGAACTAAAATATAAATTAAAAATGAACTTACAACATACTTACAAACTGCTGTAACCCATGAGAGGTCTAGGGAGCAATACTTTGTAAGGAAGTATTGTTACTAGACCAACGGTTGTGCAAGTAGATAATTTGGTGAGAATTACACATTTTTACACAATTAAGGGTATCCAATGGAGTGCTCCCGAACCCACAGGGTAATTAATAAATAATAATCAGCCACAGCCGGATTCGAACCCGGGTCCTTGGATTTCGTAGTACAATGCCTTACCATTGAGCTATCCACTCCCACTATAAAATATTAAATATTTTGCACTGATTTTTTTTTTTGTACCAATAAATATCTTTTCTTAGATATATTTATTTATTACATTATAATTTTATACATTACAAAGCGCTATTTGAACGCTGGTAGTAAGGGATATAACTGGCTAAATTGGATTATGTTTTGAGGCTTTTTAATTTATTCATTTTTTCACAACCATGTTTTCAATTTTTCGATTAAATCTTATCTTATCTTGATAAGATTTGTATCCAAATACATAAACATGATAGCTAACACATTTGTAACTAGGATGCGCGGTTGTAAAAAAATTATTGACAATGGTGTAGAGATAATAAAGCGCAATTAGATTCGGTTGGCGTGATAGCCAGCGCTATCGATCCCCTGCATTGAAAATAGTAGGGTACTTAACACGGAGCCATGCGAGCACCCTAATCGAACAGCTAGTTAGCCGCCGTTCTTAGGGGCATCGCGGCCTGGGGCCTCTGTCTGTGCCCTGATAGGGATCTATCAACAAATTACCCAACTGCTAGAACAAGATCGTTAATCAATCCGGTAGCCGCCGGGGTTTAACTTTAAGTGTTGGTTCGAAGTTGAGCAGAATGGGATTTTATTCTAGAAAAACACAGAATAATACAATTGTACAGCAATGGAAACTTCCAACGATTTTTTCCTTTTTATTTATTGAAGAGTGTATTCATTCATTCAATATTCGTATGCAGATTCAATTAACAATATTTGAATAGGTAATTATTATTTAGAGAAGATTTAGATTCATTTAGACTTTGAAGATGGCGATTTACTTTCATCTGACCTATTCACTGTTGAACTAGAACATGTAATTAGAAAGGCGATGCGTATCGAAGAAGGTTTAACTGTAGGTGTAAGATACCCGTAACTTATGACGTTAATGATTTGGTATTCTTAGGTGAAGACGAAGGAACTAGAAAACTTCATAAGTTTTAAGTTAAGTTGATATAAGATATTAAAGAATAAGTATATGAGCCTATTATATATAGGTATTATGTCCTAAGGTATCTGTGTGATATCGCCAAAACTTCATTTGATAACCTCAGCTTGTTGCTCGAGGATTTTTATCTCAGTATCAATTTGTTTCTAGGCCTAAATTTAAACATAAAATGCCCCACCGAGTTGCTTACTTTGATGGTAGAAACATTATCTTTTTTTTCTATTTATAACTTCTTTTTTTTTATACTTAATATATCTTAATTATTTGTTTTTATGATAGATTGTGCTGTAAGTCGTATAGAAAGAAAGTAATGATCTATAATCTACCTGTCCCATAGATGCAACCTATTTCCATCACACCTTTTTAAATTGGACACCAACACTTTGGAAATCTGTATTAAATCACACTTTAACAGTGAGGGAAAAAGAATTTAAGTGAGGGACATAGGAATAAACGGGATCGTTTTGGCCACCATGTGCGAATAAAAATATTAATGTGTACATATATGTGCTAGTATATATATGTACGTATGCATGAACGTCCCAGCAAGGGGCAGCTGCCCCACCGTAAAGTGAATTTTTTTTTTCAAGCAAATAATTGTTATAACAACGAAAACACTGCTATATTCATATATGCTTATTTTAAAAAATATTATACAAAAAAAATAATAATAATATTATTCATTTGTTGGTTTCTTTAAAAATTACAAATTTTTTGTAAACACCATTAGCAGCCTACCTTAGTGCAATTCATGAAAAAAATTGAAAGGGACAGTTTTTCACAGTGAAATCTGAACCATGAAATTTGTATGAAATGGGAGAATGGCCCACATACGGATGAGAAAAATTATATGCTTGGGAGTAGAAATGCAACCGAAAAGCTCGGTGATGCAAATGTTGGAAGAAATATTTATTTGGCTCCTGCAATGCATAAAAAAAAGCAAAATTGAAAAAAAAAAAAACAAGACGGGAAATAGTTGCTATTTGTCATTTGCAAATTGATTAGTTCGTGCCTTCTATTCAGAAACGTAGAATTAAGAATTTTCAAAAGTATTTTTCCTGTTATGTGTAAGTCAACGAAAATCGTCAAATTCTTGCCTCAAGCTATCATTTGAACAACTAGAAATTAACATTTATTTTGTTAAATACCATAAAAACTACTCCTACTAAAGTCATAAACCACATTAAATTACATCAAAGTTGCATTAATTTGAGTGCTAATAGACATCTGTACGTCGAATGGTTTTTGAAATATAGTTTTCTCAAAATAAATTTACTAACTACTGATTTTCAGTTCATTTTTTTAAGTAATGCTGCAGTATAAAAAGCTCGGGAATTATAGAACGTAAATCGCTCTAATAAGGCTAATGCTTCAGAATATTTTCTCTACTTTAAATGATGTTTTATCAGGTTTTTCAGTGTTGTTGATAATTTTAAAGGTATGAAGATCCGAAAGAAAATTTTGTTAGCCGCCATTTTTTATTCCCTATACTTATTTTTGGCAGATTCATATTTTTTTACTAGTAATTATACATAGTTTTCATTAAAGTAATACAAGATTGGGGTGAAATAAACTTTTTTCACCCCGGCTCTTGTTCTAATACGCCCCACAAAGCTCATTTAGAAATCTGTTTCGTGGATCTATTTGAAAGAGTGGATTATAGCTGGGATCCGTCTTGAGATGCCGTAGCAATGCCATGGACCGTCGGATAAAGATTACCCGATTGCCGTAACGGTGTATGTGTTGTGTCACACACGGAAATGTTGGAGTACTACCTGACTCGGTTCTTATGTTATGAAGCGTGCTCTTCATAGCAATGCCTTCGGCAGTGTCCTTGCTAGCAATAGCCAACTATTCTCTTCCAGTAATTTTTCCAATCACTTACTAAGATATTACTATATAACAACTGATCAAGTACTGCGATTTTGGTCCAGAATCTTGATAAAATCCTGTTTTATATTACTATAGACCAATCATATTCTTATAAGATATTTTTGTGTTAAATTATTAGTATATTTGAGTGACACAAACAAAATAAGTGAGACTAATATTTTAACATTATAGTAGTAATTATTTTTAATTTATTTATCTTTTAATATTATTTCTTTTCTTCATGTACATAGTTTGATTATGTTCATTATATTTATCCTTCAGTTTATATATATTTAGAGAGAGATTTTATTTCAAATGTGACCAATGATTATTTATTATTATTATTATTTTTTTTTTTCTTCACGCACATAATTTGATTGTGTTCATTTTATTTATCCTCCTGTTTATATATATATTTCGAGAGAGATAATTTATTTCATACATAATCTTATCAATTATGTATTTATTTTTTAAATAAATCAAATGGTATCCATGCTAAGACTCAACACTCTTTATTATATCAAGAGTCCAACGTTTCGGCCAATTCGGCCATCCTCAAGGTCAATCTTTAAATATAAATTTACACCTCATATCCAATTATTTAAAACTAACTAACCTCTAAATTTCTTTTATGAAAACTTAATTTAATTTCAAATGTTAATTTTTATCTTCTTTTGTTTATTTACAACTCAACACAAATTATTTACTTATAGCAAGTAAATAAACTAAAGAAGGCAGTTCAAAATATTAGGGAGGTAAATTCTTTATTCCGGCCCTCCTCCCCCTAAATCTTTGTTTCACAGTAAATATATTTAAATTAAATTAAAGGGGTATACTAATCCATCGTAAACAATAAAATACATAGGAAAAAAAGAACATTTTTTAGACACATTAACACATGACTTGAATTTACGGGAATGTCCCATCCGTTAGAATCTCTGTGTGGTATTTAGACCAATTTTAAAATAGCGCAATGCGTTAAAAACATTTATCTTCAATTTTAACTCTATCAGGGGCAATTAATTAATCATAATTCCAATTTAAATTAATATGTTTAAATAAACATAGCTGCCTTTCAAAACGTCATAATAAATTATTTGCAACATATAAGTATTTATTAATACTTTGAATCACACTCTCACTCTGACTTTGACTTCCTATGAAACAGCCCTGACGAAGCCCTGCAACGTTGGGCGAAATGTTGGCTCAAATAAAAATAGTACACCAATTTACTATTTGAGTTTAATTTGACCGCACCCGGACCAAATTTCATTTATTGATATACACTGTCAATCAGCAATCTTCCAATAAGTATTTATTTAATTTTTTTTTTTTAAATATCACTGTGGAAGAACTAATTATAATTTTAAAATAATCCTAACAAAATTTCATTCAAGTAATGATTTTATTTTTATTATTATTTTATTGATCGTTATTTTCATTAATACTATTATTATTTTACTATTATTGATTTTCAATTATACTTGCATGTAAAGGACGATTTTATATGGAACGTGCAATAAAATAAGCAACCTTCTTAGTGGGTTACTGTGTGAAGGAAATAAATTGAGTTATAGCATAATAAAACAGATTGAATGAATAGGTGACTGTGCCAATGGAAAATGGAAGTGTATTTATGTACCTTATTTATCTTAGAGGCCAATGCTATAAATGTTTTAAACTTCATGCTGAAGTGTAATAATGCACTCAACAAATCACTTAGATATAAATATAAGGAATAAAAAGTGTCATTCAGCGTATGTTAAATTTTCTGCCTTAGAAATGCAACTGAGAACATCTATCCTCTAAATTAAATCAACGATCCTGATATTAAATCTGTGTAATGGGGTAAATAAAGATATTTTTATCGTATTTCCATAATTAGTTTAAATGTTAAAGTTAAATAGTTTTCAACTGGTTCAAAACTACAATTTGCATACCTAAAATTCATGAATAACATCAATAATGTTGACAAGTGGAATTTGACTGAAATGTTTAGAGAATAAATCCTGAAGTTGTAGTTTCTTATTAAAATTAAATAAGTTTTTGATCGAGTTTGACACCTGGAACTGCTACACTAGATCCCTAAATTCCTACCCACAAAATACTTCCCCATTATCCGTTCTTATGTTTTCGAAAAATTATTGAAAGTAAATTCAACAGCGTTTATTACTCATTCCTCTTTCCTCAGTATGCTGGTATACCTCTAGGTAGCATTCTTGGTTCTATACTTTATACAGTTTTTATAGCAGACATACTAACCCATCCTAACGCTATCTTCACCAAGTGTACCAATTACACTTGTCTATTATCAGTGAATAATGACCCGTATGAATACCAAATAGTGTTAAAACTGGAGGATTAAAATAAATTCCAATAAATCCTACCAAATCACATTTAATCTCTGTCGTAAACACAATATCCTTTAATAACACCCCACTTCCTGTCTAAAGACGCGTTACTTTCGACTACATCTAAATAAACGACCGATTTGGATTACTCACTCAAGACTGAAAAAATAAGAAATTGCTCATTGATTCCGAATATTACAACACTTACTAGACAGGCGGTTTAAACCTCCTACTGATTACAAAAGCCCATTTATATAACTGTAATAAATGTACTTACGAAGTAGAACTTTGATCTCCACTAAACCTTCGAATTTCTCTCGTATCCTGATAAAATCCATAATGCTCTGGCAATTATTTGTCACAAATCAAATCATCCATCAGGACCTCAGTGAAGCATATGTTGCCGATTTGGTCAGAACCAGATACAAATTCTTCCATGATAAACCTTCCAACCACCCATCCACTTGTTTCTAACCTAGCTATTCCTTCATTATCTGATAATCTTCTCAGGCGTCTGAAAAGAAGATGACCTAAAGATCTTCTTCTCTAGAAATTTTATTGGAGTTCTATCAATGGGTAAATTCTCCACATCTCTGTATGATGCCATTGTATAACTAACTAAATTTATTTGTTGTATATATTTTAATACAGTTATAAATAAATAAAGAACCCTACCAAATGAATATAATATGAATAATTTATGTATTTCATATACATTTTAATGAAATTAAATCGATTATTTCAGAAAGAGAATAAGTCTAAAATTATCGACTTTCTGAAGGTAGATCTACAGGAAACGTATGTAATATTTTAAGTAGGCGAAAACCTAAATGAAATTGTACGTAAATTTTAGTTGGGTTCAAAGTCCCTAATTTGGTGACATTTCTAAAATAAAATGAACAAGTAACAGCACTGAAGTGAACTTTTTAACACTGCACTCGTGTGGATGCCATCTGAGAGATGCCAAATGGAATAATTGCGTCTGTCCAATCCTAAACACTTTTCATTCCTGTAGCGTCGGTTCCAATCCGATCTGGGGCATTGATTTTTTTCATTGAGTGGCGGCCCCACAAAATGAAAAACTTTACTCCCCATCATGGGTTAGAATAGGTTGGTGACCTGTAGATAAAATAGATAGTTTTTTTAACATACATATACCCCTTCTCTATTTTATTTTTTCACATATTTACTCACCTTTGCATGCTTTTATATGAGTATATATATTATATATACATGTGTACAATTTCAGGATTTGAACATTTATCTATTTACCAATTTTTTTTTTATAATAATAACTTATTTATTTTCCTCAAAATTTCAGAATAATGGTGGTTTAGTCCTTTAGAATCTGATTTGAAATTTACAGTATAATTTATATTTTCTGAGATGTAAATTGATTCTAATATTTTTCTTTTAAAATTATTATTTCCTTTACGAATGACCTTGACATTTTCAAAATCAAAATCATGCTTATTTTGAACAACATGTACCAATGCTTTTTTTGGGGGGTCCTTTTTCATATGTTTTATATCATTTCCATGTTGATACAACCTTTCTTTCATATATTGTTTAATGAGGTGTAGATAGTTGACCGTAGATTAATGATTGGAGAAGTTTGTAATAATACTTTACCTACGTGATATTATATTTCATCTTTCACTGTTCAATCTACTACCAACTAATTTCACGATTATCAATCAATTTATTTATTTTTTTTACTATTCAATTATCAGTTATCAATTTTTTTATCATTTACGATTCAATTCAATATTTGGTATAAATCCAAATTTGTTTGTATACTATTCCTTTTCAATTTTATGTTTCTCTAAATGTTGTTGTTATCTCTTTTGTTCTATAGCCCTGATGAAGACCTGAAACTCAGATCGAAACGTCGGCATAAAATAAATAAATATGGTTTTGTTTATTTATGTTGTTCTATGCTGACCGCACCCCCCGACAAACTTCTCCAATCATATATTGTTTAGTTTCACCAACGTTGGAGAGCTTTTGAAAATAAAAGTTAAGAGTAATTCGGATCAAAATTCTGTATGTTAATAATGTATTTACTTATTTTATTTTTTGTATTAGAGTGCTTTTTTGAATTTTAACAGATTACAATTGTGTACGGCCATGTTGTGTTTTTTAATAAGCATATTTAAAATATTTATAACACTGTCTTATGTTTGATGGAAAAAGAGGGAAAATTTAAAATAAAAACAATGAAAAAATTAAAAACACCTATAAAGAACAATAAAAAGCTAAAACAAAAAAAAAGAAATAAAATATGTAAAGACAAATAATAATAAAAAAAATCATGTATAACATTAGCACTTAATTCAAATTTGTTAATGTGAATATTTATTTAGGCTTCGAAAAAAATTCTTCTTTATTACTGTTAAGTAAGCTGTGTATGAGGAAGCCCAATGAAGTTGGGCAACACAACACTTTTCATAAAGTGTTTTTCTCCCTTGTATTATTTTCTGATTTTACCCTCCCCATCTTCTCATATTTTATAATGCATACATTTACCCAAACAGAAGTCGAAAACAATTATTGATTTGTCTGTCTGAAAGGATTTTTTTAAAATTGTACTAACTCCTTAATTTCTAATTTTTTTTTTCAAATACAAAACTTAAATTCTTCGCAGTAAGGAGCTAAGAGAGGAGAACACACTGGCGTGTAACTGCTGGGGGGGGGGGTAACTGTTCACATGCCCCGAGCTCGGTAGAGCAATTATTTCTTCCACGTTCCTCCTCCACAATTACCGGCGGGGAAAGGACTCTTGTTACTACACATCTCGTTACCGGGCCCTTCTTGGACTACTTACACCGGTCTCTCTACTCGGCGAAAACTTTACAGAAAAAAAAAATGAAATCCCAGATATAATCTCTAAGGTTGACTGAAATACATGATATTATTATTCTGTTTTAGGATGAGGAAGTCAAGCCAAATTGATTTACATCTGTGGTTTATGTTTTATTCAAATAACTTTATAACTCTGACAAATATTATTTTTACATACACAAAAAAGGCCATTGTGGATGGAAAATCTTAAAACCTCAATAACCAATTGTTTCCCAAACCTCTTATACAAAAAATCTCTTGGAATCACTTATGAAAACTTTTAATGATACGACATAGATGAAATAAATATTGCATATAAATCATAAAATAAACTTGACCAAATTTTCACCCCACTTAAAGATAAGATAGAGATATCCCTTAGTTCAAATTTAATATGTAAAATTAATTTCCTGCATGGTCAAAATTTTTAAATCGGTTTTACAACATATAGGATATACCAACATCAAAATTCCTTCACTGAATATAAAAATAAAAATAAAGGACAAAAAGAAGCCAAAATTGCCCTAGAAAAAGAATGTATTTAAATTCATAAATACATTTAAAAATATATAAATAAAATAAATCTGAACCACTACAATCCATGGAGGCTCAGTCCTTAAACTTTGTAAAGAAATACTGTAACTTGGCCAGCGGAAGTGCAAGGAGGTGGTTTAGTCAGAATCACGCTAGACCACCAGATTTTTACCCAATTAAAGGTACCCACTTCATGTGGCTGGGTACACACAGGATTATAATTCCTCCATCAACTGCATGAGCTCATAAATTTTCAAAGGATGATTAATGAAACACATCATGTTACTCGAAATATCAGTTACTATTAATACATTACTTACTTACTCAATGTTAATCTTTCGAATAGTTTAAACTATGTTATTACAAAACGAGGTACATCGAAAAGATACTAGCACAGTCGTTTTTCGATATTCCTTTTGTTTTTATATTCCTGAAAATATTATTGTATCTTTTAAAATCCATTTATATAAATTTTATTCTTTATTATGATTTAATAATACTACAATGTAATTTTAACATTTATCAAATATATTGAAAGTCGACTTTAAAATAATAATTTTTGAATACCAAGATGAAATCGAATTTTATTGTGGAGTGACTTTATTTGAATTTTAAGTTATGTCAAGTTTAATTTAGTTTTTCAGCGAACTTGAAGTTTTATTAGAAGAATTATATTAGCAAAGGCCACTCTAGACTAGCATACTAATTCCTATATAATCTTTATAATAATATTATATTATAAAGAACTTCCACTCAGAAAGATTCATAGCATTATTTATTAAATAAATTTATTAGAATTTTCAATGTTTTTTTTTTTTCCAAAAAAAAAGTTCTCTTTATAATAAACAAAAAATAGCAAACTAAAAAAAAAATTGGAGAAAGGAAAAACAAATATAAAAGAAATGGAGAACAATATATTTAGTTTTTGGTTTTGTGCTAATCAGCACAATAAGAATATATTTGATTAAAAAATTCATCAGATTGTTAAAACAAAACATAAAAACACTAAAAGCTGTTATATGCAATATTAAAAAAGTAATTTTATCAGCCCTAAAATCTATTTAAAAAAAAAGTTTATTGTGAATAACATATATTTTTTATAACGTGAGTATAACCTTTTAAATTTTAAATCATATTCCTTACTTCTGCACAGAATTTAAACATGTTAAAAAGTCAACTATGTCTTTATTTCTTTATGTATAACTAGTTAGAATGTTTAGGAGTATTTTAATATACATTTAAATATTATAAATACGTTTTCTAATTTTCTAGAAAAAAAAATTGTATTTTAATATTTTTTATTTTTAGGTAAATACTTAATATGTATAGCATCTTTTTTTTTTTTTTTGCAGCTTTTAGGTATCATGCACTAACTTATAAAATAAGGATTAACCATTATTTAAACAAAAAAAATTTAAGAAGTGTTTACTAAGAAACGGTCCTATGATTTATATTTCCTATATTTTATCAGCGGTTATATGACCTATCTGTGTTCGGAGAATTTCCCGAATTGCGATAAATAGAGCTAAACAGATAAACTTCAAATGTTTGTTCTTTAAAACTGCCACTTTTTCGTATTTTGGCACTGGATTTTACGTAGTTCAAATTTTCGATGATAGTTTTGAAACGACCATGATCCACATAAAATGTCACTTGTATTCTAGTCACCCACGAACTAGAAGTTATTATCCAATGACATGGCGATTAGGATTGACATTCCAGACGAGTGCGCGCTGGAAGAGATCATGTTCAGTAGACAACATGACGTCATGCCCCTGGTGTCCCGTGGCTCAGGGACATGCTGAATTAGAAAGGCTATTATCAGGACCTGCCTACAGATCATGTATCAGAGCAATTATCCCTAAGATTACGATGTGGTGATTAATTTTTATATGGCTGTATATCTCATTAATTTTTTATTATAAATTAAACTTACGAGGTATACACATAAATATATCCCTCCAGGAAAGGAAGTTA
>NW_027114029.1:2185506-2189939 GCF_000696795.3 Halyomorpha halys
ATTATTTATATATATATATTTATTTAATTTAAACTAATATGTTCTCTGGAAAATTCTACTACACTCTATCGAAAAAACAAATGCTTTACTGATCTGGTTTGTTAGTGTATTCTTGCCCTTACTACATTTGTATGGATTCTAATAGGGAAAAATATATTGTTTGAAAATAAAAAAAGAATATAAATAAATCAAAAATTAACATTGTTTTGACCATTTAGAAAAAAAAACATATATTTAACAGTGAAATCATTCCAACTTAAAATAACGTATCACTCAACCTCAAGAAAAGGATCGAAAATCACAAATGAAGTATTGGAGAAAAATCAAGTTAAAATACTTTAAGACTCATATTGTAATATTATAAAACTTATTTTGAATCTCAGATAAAAATATTCAACTATAAATACTTATCTGAAATTCGGACCTTATTCTCAAGTAAATTTTCCTCAAATATATATATATATATATATATATATAAATTTTTGTTTGGCTCAAACCCTCCCGGATCTATACAGCCCCAGAGTGGGGATGTCAAGGTTCATTTACTGGGTCCTCAGCGAAATAAATATTGACCAGCCCAGGTAGGGATCGAACCCACAATCAGGTCCTCTACAAATAATTCATGTTTTTATTTTGAATTTTCTTTCTGCTGCATGCAATTTTTCAATTATTGAAATTTGGATTTATTTTGTAAAAGTTAACTGGCGATACAATTATTTGTAGAACTGGCAATTTTTTAAAAATTAATTAGGTAAAATGAAATAAAAAATAAGGCTCAGTTTGAATCAAGGCTTAAAATCACGTTCTCAGATTTTAATCTATTAAAATATGCTCCGTAGAATCTATTAAATCTTAAAAGAACAGAATCTATTATGTCTTAAATTTAATTTAGGACCGAACTGCAAATTTCTTTATAGAAATAGTATTAGAACATATAAAACAAATTCATGTGTATCATGTATACTATATTTTGTAATCGTTAATACTACAGAAGTTGTGTTATACAACAATTTTAGCAATATATAATGTTTAACTCATCCTGTAAATTCGGTACTATTTTAATCTCAGGTAAATTTTCAGAGAATTTTAGATATGATTCCAAGCATAGATTATAATTCACGTTCCATATTGGATTTTTTTCTTGATGAATGAATTGATCTGAAAGCCCGGGCTATTATTTGTTTAATTGTTAAAATTAAGATATAGTTTATATACTGTGTAATATCATATTGATATCTACTCTGGCATTGGAAGAACTTTCTGAGGCATATTCAATCTTTATTAAATACTTTATCGGGATGGAGAAAAATTGAAAAAATATTGGTTAAGTATGAATGCTGATCTCACCACCTCTAAATAAAACAACCTTTCAAGGAACAGAAATGCCTTATCAGCTATTTGACCTATTAAGTTATATTGGTACAGGTTTATTTAATATTTACTGAATTAGATCAAATAAGCTTCGTGCTATAATAGATTTTTCTCGATAAAACAAAAAACATTTAAAAAATTTCCTCATGAACTAAGACATAATCCTTGATCAAAAACAGTTATTTATAGGAGATTGGCATCGCGGGGCACATACGCTGATCGCGGGTAATAATCGTAGCTCGACGTAGCCGGCGGAGGTACTTTCACCGAAGGAAGATTACAGAGGCCGTGATTGGTCAGCAGCAAACAGTACTGGTACAAGATTGAGACGGCTGTGCACGTATGACGTCAGGGGTACACGCGTGAGTGAGGTGGTCACGACCCCATCAGCACATAATGGCCTAATACTGAGAAATTATAGTTCACCAGCTTCCTTTGTTTCCACAATCGGTTGTCGAAGGATCTCTAGTCTTGTCCAGTCCGGGATCTTGTAGTACATTCAGGTGGCTTTGGGCGTTTTAGCGAAAATTTATTGTATCTCTATGACGCAACTATTATATTATAGTTTACATTAATAATTTAAAAAAAATCTTCGATAGAATTCATCGATTAAAGTCCTAAACAGCTTCCTTGCTAATAAGAAACATATCGATGACATCAGAAATTTTTTTTTTTTAAAGTTATTAAAAATAAAATTAATTTAAATTCATAAATACCTAAAAAAAATTAAATGAAATAAACCTGTAATTATCTTACCACTAACTATAACTTACCACTAAAGTAGAGCCCTTAAACATGCGAATGTAGAAATTCCATTTCACCCTAATCTCTTGCTAACTTCCAAATTTAGACAAAAATGAGTGAGCAGTTTTCAAAATATAGGAGTACCGATGAAAATACGTTTACACATGAGTAAGCGAAATTTTTGAGTAAACCGGCAATCACAGAAAAATATATCAAAATAAAATGAAATAAAAAATAAGGCTCAGTTTGAATCAAGGTTTAAAATAACGTTCTCAGATTCTAAAATTTCAGAATCTTTTCCCAATCCCCATTGTACCACCAAATGAAAATCTATTAAAATATGCTCCGTAGAATCTATTATATCTTTAAAATAACAAAATCTATTATATCTTTAAAATAACAGAATTTATTATATCTTAAATTTAATTTAGGACCGTGCTGCAAATTTCTTTATAGAATTACTATTAGAACATATAAAACAAATTCATGTGTATCATGTATACTATACTTTGTAATCGTTAATACTACTGAAGTTCTGTAACATTATATGTATGTTATATTTTAACAATATATAATGTTTAACTCAGCCTGTAAATTCTGTACTATTCCAACCTTTTTTCTACTATTTTTAAACTTTTTTTTTGTACTATTTTTACATTAATACACAGCCAACATAAAATTAGTAGAATTTGTGTTTGTACAGTTAATAGAATTTGTGTGAATTTTGGTTCATCTATTTGTTTGTGACTTATAGCCATGTGCATTATTCCTGTAAATATTCGTATGGTGAAATTATTTATCATATAATTATTCCAATAATTACCAAAGTTCAACATATTTTCGTATTATATGTTGAGATTGTTATTTATTACTTACATAAGTGGTGAGGAGTTATATTAAAAGAAAAAGAAACTTATCCTAATGTTTTATTCCAGTTTACATATTTCAATGTAGAAAAGTAAAAAAATAAACTACCATTTTTCTATTCTAATCTATAATATTAAGATTGCATACTAAACACATTACTCACACCACTAAACAGTCTCTCTGCAGTAATCTGGACATACGAGCACACTACTAAGGCCAAATGGATACTAGGAGAGATAGGTTTAAATTAATAAACTGAATTAATGTCTGGGGATTAAAGAATTTCTTATAACATTTTATGTGGGTAAAGGGGGGTAACAAATATAAAATTTCCTAAACTTTTAAGATAAAATAACTACGGAAGTCAAAATTTGCACAATAAGATTGAAGAAAAAAAACATTCAAAGAGTTTTAACATACAAGCTACTAAATTTATGGGTTAGAATAGTTCTCTAGCCATTTCCACTGGGCAGATTGTTTTATTTTTTCTTATAGTACAATAACTATGATCTTATAAGGTATTCATGTAATTATAAGCTCATTATATGTAATTAGAAGCATTAAAGCTTCATAAATTAAGTTCATAATTATTTCAGTTTTAAGGATTAGGATAAAATTTAATTATTTTTTAATCATTTGATTCATTATTCAAGAATAATATGTATTGGAGGAACCGAGTGTTGAAACATGCGAGAATAGAAATCCGAATTCACCCTAATCTCTTGCTAATTTTCAAATTTGGACAAAAAGAGTGAGTAGTTTTCAAAATATAGGAGTACCGATGAAAATACGTTTACACATGGGTAAGCGGAATTATTGGACGGAATCGATAAAACCTATAAATGAAACCATGAATAAACCAACAATCACCGAAAATTATATCAAAATCTGATTAACAGTACCAATTTGGCTACAGAAATAAAGGAAGCCATGTTTGTTCAATTTTCGAGTGAAGACAAGACTTTTTTTCAATAAAATAAAATAAAATCTTCGGTTTTGAGAAAGAAAAATATAATAACAGTTTTTATTTTATTTTTCACGGAACATCCTTTCAAGACCACGCAAAGTAGTACTTTACCATCTGATTTTTGCTTTTCTCTCCCAATATCTTGTCATCATTTCTGCGTGCCTTTTCTTCCTCTCTTCCTACTACGCAGTACTCTTTCGTTTTTCTTTATTCGCCACAAGAACATTAATTTCTTTCCGTACTGTTCTCTAGCCAGGCAGTCTTTGTCAGATACTCTCAATTTTTTTGTTTCCTCTCTCAGGTGCTTTACATATCCTCCCAACAATGAACAGGATGGGACTGACCCCAAATTTATCCGAAACTCTCGCAGATGAGGAAACCAAAATTGCACGAGTGTTTGAATTTTTAAAAGCACATCGCCTTCTTTATAAATTATAACTCCTCTTCGATTTTTATGTGTTTTTATTTATTTATTTTTTATTTT
>NW_027114029.1:2190013-2206322 GCF_000696795.3 Halyomorpha halys
TCATCCCATAGGCGTTGATGACCAGAGGGTTTTACGCCTTTAAGCAAAAAATCAACAACAACAACATGTCCTCCTACCCTCTTGTAATCACGGATTGTGTCAAAGAGTTTCTTGTTTAGTCTCTTTTGGTCCATTCTCATCATGTGCCCTTAGAATCTCAGTCTTCTGATTCTTATTTCGGTTTCCAGGTCATTTACCTCTCTGTAGATTTCCTGGTTGGGTCTAAACCTGTCTTAGCCTTCCTGTGTTTTCTTGGGCCCATAAATTCTCCTCAGGATCCTTCTCTCTATTATCAGTAATTTTCCCGGGCTATGGAGACATGTTGTCTCCATTCTGTATAAAGTTACGGGTTTTATGACCATAACAGTAATAATAAATAAGAGTTTTATTTATTGATATGTTTAAAAATTTAAGTGACGCGACAAAATTGACGTCATAATTATTTTAAAATAGAAAAGGCTTGCGAATTATATTAGCTCTAACTGAATCACAATACGGGTAGGTGCAATTTAATGGTATTATTGTCTAAAAAAAATAAATAAAATTTAAAATTCCCGTAATGTTTTGAATGGATTTTCTAACTTAATAATGATTTGGAGAGAATTACAAGAAATTTGCCCTTGTTCTAAACATTTTAGGGAAAAATTACAACACAATAGCGAAAGTAGCGTGTACAGGAAATTTCCAGTGTAATATATACTATGAATACATAAATACTACTTCACAGAATTGGAATCAAACCCACCCTAAAGTGCACACGTTGTTCTGACGACATACCTCTGGACAAAGGCCACCTCTTGCCCTGGTGTTGTCAATTCAAGTCTTCACACATGCTTTTGTGGTGTACCAAGAGAAAAAGCCGAAGGATCGGGCCTTGATAATACTGGAGTATACCAAAACAATTATCATTTAATAGTTTGATTTTAGAAATGATTATAGTGAATTTATTAAACTTTTTTTTTGAAAATTTTATTGCTTTACATTTTATTCCTAATATTTTAAAGAATCTCTAATGCCACACTGACAACTGGCTTATTGCCTGGAGTACTCTTTAATATTATGATTGGATAGCAAGTATGAATATTCTAAAATTTAAAACACCATATCCCAAATATAGGGCTGAGTCAAAGGCTAAGCTACTTTTGTCATCTACCTACATATGCCTAAACTAAATTTACGTTGAGGTAAAAAATATCATTAAATAACATATAACTAATTATAAATTTATCAATATGTAAGTCTAAATTTATAATGAATTCATCTAATGTTTTTTTGAAAACTTTATTCCTTTATATTTTATTCCTAATATTTTTAAGAATCTAAAATTGGTGGATTTTCTGGTGTACTCTTGAATATTATAATTGCATAGCATGTATGAATATTCTAAAACGTATAACAGTAACACATTCTCTATCTTTAACTACACACACATGTACATCCATATATGGGAATGAGAAGCCAACGAGTAAAATTGAATTAATAAGTTACTTTTGTCATCTACCTACATATGCTTGAACTATATTTACGTTTAGGTATTGAAAAAATATCATTAAATAACTTATAGCTGTTAATAATTTGCAATTTTATCAATATTTAAGTTTAAATTTGGTCCAGGCACTAGTAGTTAGTAAACAATGTTTTAGTTGCAAAATTGTCAATTGTATTCCTCAGGTTTTCCCCCGCTGATATGAAAATGAAAAATATTTTAGACATAAGTTGACCCAATTATGTCTAAAATATTTTGTTATGTGATACAAGTAAATTAATAAACAGAATATGCATCTAAATAAATACAAAATGTTTGAAGTCATCAACGATGAATGGCGTAGAAATTGATAATTGTTCCACCAAATCCGGTAAGAAAAAAAAAAATATCAATTTTCCGACTTTTCTGTTTTTTGTATTAATTGGGGATGGTTACATCTCCACGATCACTTAAAAAATATTAGAAATTCTAATTAAAAATTATATTTTTTAAAAAGAATCATAAGATGTAATTCTAACGTTATTCCAGTCTTAGCCCAGCAAGATTCCCTAACCTTCAACACTCGAAAATGTTGATTCCGATGAAAATGTTGATTGAAATTCGATTCCGGAGAGCGAATTTGTTGATAGGATGAATTGAATAATTGAGCAGAAATGAGAGGGAAAAATGGGAGTGAGTGAAACATTTGTATTGGTTGTACAGACCGAAATGGATTGTAAAAGGAAACTGTAGTGGTGAAAAAAAAATTGTTGATTATATCCTATTATTGTATATCTTTTTTTTATGATTATACCATGAATATGTAATGTAAATATGTCCGATTAAGGATTGATAAGTATGCTGTGTAAGATAGCAACCTAATGTATTTAGGCAGCATATATGAATAAAGTATTTCTCTCTAGCTTCAATGAATCACACGAATATTATTCATCACAAATTTACGGTAAATGTGATAATATTAGTGTATTAACAACAACTTCAATAATTGAGCTGGTTTTAATGCTACACTCAATGTATTTTTTTTTATTATTATTTCTAAAGTATTAAACAAATATCATTTATTTAAATTTTAATACCCGATTAAAGAATAAGTGTATTGAAAAGATTATCTGAGTGTTTTAGGCTTGCATGATTTATCAAATTTGATCCGCTTATGCCTAGAATGTATTTTAAAATATATCATTGGGTGAGAAGCCGAAGAATATTATTGACAATTTTGTTACTAAGAATATTTTAGCTATCTACTAGAGCCTGATCTACTACGCTTCAGTATTGATGAAATAGTTAGGTTATTAATAGTTATAGATTAATTAATTTATAAGAGCTGCATAAAAAATTCTAAAAAACGTAAAGTAAGAGAGCTGTGCTGGGATCTCGAAGAGCCCTGCTATACCCCTGATGCGCAGGGATAGAATGAACTTGGGGATCCTCAGATCGATAGTGTTAATATTGTACATAATATTTTTAATTCAAGACTGAAAAGAAAACTGCACGTCAATTCCGACTACTGTAATAGTCACACTTACTAGACGAACGGTCTAAACTTCCAATTCATTACAAAAGACTGATCTACACGATATAATAAGGCCTATCTGGGCATACGGAGTTGAGCTTTGGGGTTCCACGAGTTAAGGAACCGGTATTATAAATTTAAACAATTGCCCCTTGCCCAACTATAGGTTCAGTCACTTTAGACGTATGATTGCATATGTTCACAATCCCTTACAATTTAATAGAAAAGGAACCCAATAAAAACGACTAGGTTCTAAGAAGGCCCCTGAGACCCTTCTAACAGCCCTTTCAAACCCTTAGTATCCTGTGTCAATAGCAAGGGCAGACACTTAAGCAGGTACAAGGTGTCATCTCACAATGGACTTGCATCAGTCTAACTATTTTATGTTTACCATATGTAAGTCAGTTGCCACAAGTCCTTAGGTCATGGTCTATTACACCCAATTTCTCGGAAGCCTGGCCACCCTGCTTCCAGTCACGCCTTTTCCCCCTCCCAGATATTTACTTCTAAATTTCATAGGCTCTCTACTCTCTAGGCCCCGCCTAATTTCCTAAATTATCTGATTGGTCCAAACCCCTTCTCCTATTTTCACTATTCTTCCTACCCCCTCTTCTCAAGTGTACATATATACTTCCTAGCACTAGATAGCTAAGTAAGAAGAGAGACACTCTGTAACATGTAGTTCTTGTAAATATGTTAGAATAAAGTCATTTTAGTCTTCACTGATTTTTATGTTATTTAATTTACGAAACTTTCGAATTTCTCTCGTATCTAATCCTTACAATCCAAACTCCTTCGTAAAATCCTCAATGCTCCTTACTTTGTCTCAATTAATATCATCCATTAGGACCTTAATGTTTCATGTGTAACCGATCTAGCCAGAACCAGATATCAATCCTTCCATTATAAACTAACCACTCAAACCCACTAGTTTCTAACCTTCATTACTCTTCCATTTCTCACAATCCTCTGTCAAAAGAAGATCGCCACGAGACCTACTAATTATGATCAGCCATTATGATCTTACATAAAATTTACTGAATGTATTATTATGTACAGCTGTAAAAAAAAAAATTTGATCAATGCTTTTCTTTTATGGTTATATTACTTTAAAATTTTATAAAATATATTCTATATTATCCTTATTTCTTCATGAACATAGCATGTTAATTTAATTTATGTTCCTTTTCATATGCATGTACTGATGTTATTTATTTATATATAATTTTTATCACTATTACTTATTGCTTAAGGTTGTAGCAGATTGTGATACATATCAATAATTAAAATTTGAATTATATATATACAATGAAAGGAATATTTAAAAATAAAATAAAGAAATGCACTATAACCATTTTAAAAATCAAACCATTAAATAGATAATTGTTCCACTAAAATCTAGCATTATATAGTTCCGGTCCTACTACTTTACTCGCAGGTACATCACTAACACACGACATACGGGGACCTAAATCGACTACACTGGAGCCTCCATTATTCCAGTCAGTTAGCTCCAGACTCCAATCTGTAGAGGTTAGGCCCTTAGACAGCATCTTAGAATGATGTTATTTAATTAGATGCGAAGATGGGGGCAGTTCCTTACAGATGGCTGTCCACAACCGATTTTCCGCTCGACAAGACCTGACAAGGAATTGAGTTTGGTACATGAGGGGTTGAGGGATACTGGCGAGTAAGGAGGTGAGGAAAGTCGGAGAAGATATTCATTGAACAAGCCTCAAAATTTCATTACATGGTCGTGGAATCTGCTCCTTGTTAAAATTACTTAGAAGAACGTGGAAAAATGAAAAATCAATATATTTTATTTGTTTTAAAAAATCTATAAGCTGTTCTGCTGTATTTTTTTTCTCTTCTTTTTTAGTATTATCTCAGGAAGAGATATTGAAAAAGAAACATGGACACTCTCAAGAGAAAAAACTTGAAGAATAACTTATAATGATAAGCCATGTTAAAAAATAATCTATACCACTGTAAACTTCTGGTGCTTATTTGATTCATTTTTCGGTTAACAAGTACAGTTTTTTTTTTTTTTTAATGAGGATTATGCAAGGAGGTGAACAGGCCAACTTTATGCTAAATACCCTAGTTTTCTCCAAACCCCTTTAATGGATCAGTAATCCACTTTATATAGTAGGTCAATTGATAATTTTATTTGTGACATTGTTTCTAATAATTTGGCAAAACCAAATAGTTATAATACCTGTTTAACCTTCACCGGGATAAATGGTTCTGTGTGAACATCATATTTATGTTCAAAATTAATTAATTGTTTCTATTTTGTAGATTATACATTTCAATATAAATAAATGAATGAGTGCAAATTATAGTTTCAAAAAATAATTTTTACTTGTGTGCTTGTAGAATAATTAATTATTTCATAAAAAGCAATTTGTCTGTTGTTACACCCTATATAATTGGCAGTATTAGTTTGTAATGTATACTAAAACACATGAGTCAAAAATTCAACCTTCCCAAGACAATACTGGGGTTTTATTATGTTTTGGAAGTTTATGTTAGTAATTATGAGTGAAATGACTAAAAAGTAAAAAACTGTTTTTATTTTACAATGTGCAACAGAAACAAGATTTAGTTATAGTAGTGCCTGAGGTTGATAAAACGCTACATGGTTCGCATTAAATTGTAATTATTAAGAATGAATCGGTAATAGATGATACACACTTTAGTGTATGGATTATAAAGCATTGTTAAATATGGTCTTGTTTATAGATTAGATACCCACAAATAAACCATAGTGGAAAAACCTGTTATTAAGGGTATACATTATACCTGGAGAGTATAGCAGAATTACATTAAGCTCAAATCGTTCCACTTTACAGTTTGAATATAAAGTATAAAATAAAGTTCAAAAATTGATGACAGTATTATACCATGTATAGAGTTAAACCATTTGAATTTATGAGTTAATCCATTAAAGTGAGTCGGTTTATACTGTATTTTCATATAGCATTTATATGAATCAGGTTTGAAATTTAAGATTTATTATAACTATGGCTTGACATTTTTTTATAAATCGCTTAACTTATATTAGGATCGGCAAATGCGATACGTAGAAAGCGAAGTGGTCTAAGAAATGTAGGAATCTCATGGTGACAACGCTAAATACCAAGGGGGCTGCTTATACAAGACACAATAGCTCCGATGTCTGATACGCTTCGTGAAAAAGTCAAATTTTTTTTTATCCTCATGTCGGTCACTTTCCACCACCAGTGCTACAAGTACTTTGTAAACCGGTGTCTTGGTTTATGCTGTTAATATCATCAAAACATTTCTTAATCTTTTACGAATAAATTTAATACAAATAAAAAATAATAAAAAAATGTCAAAAATAAAATATATTAATAGTCTGGAAAAATCAATCAAAATAAGTTAAAGAAGAAAGAATAAAAATGAAATTATTTAATAAACTATATATAATAAATAATAATTAAATTAAATACTTGTGTAATGAGGAACTAATCCAAATTAAACTGCATTTATTTATATATCTTTATATTCGTAAAATTGATGACAGTGATGCACAATATATCAATTTATGGTGATATGCTTGAATCATAAGTTGATTCATAATCATGGAAGTTATGAGTCCATAAAAGTGATTCCCTTTACAATTTTATTTTAATATATTAAATTAATTATATAAATAAATCTATTGGTATCTTTGTAAAGTCACAACACTCTTTATTATATCATCAACAATCCAACGTTTCGGCCGATTCGACCATTCTCAAGGACAATCTTAAATATAAATGTACACCTCACATTTTTGGTGTATTTCTCTCAAGCCCCATAACGACCCTTAAGTACCCATAATGCCATTGCATACACGAAGGAAATTTTAAGATTTAGTGTATTACATTTCTCGACCTATTCACTCTTTTAATAAGTCATTTGATGTATAACAATACACGGAAAAGTACACAACGCACAAACAAATCAGGAACTTAAACTCAATATTTCTTCTTCATAGGAAAACCAAAACAAGCTGAAGATTCTATAATAAATCATCCATCTTCAAATGATACTAAAAATTAGATCCAAACTGGCTTACTACAGAAAAGCTTTCCATGGAAAAATTCAAAGTTTTTCCTAATTTGTTGTATAAACAATTGTTTTTTTCCACCGTTTATCGGTAAAAAAACCTAAAGAAAGATTCCTAATTAATCACTATGTCATATAAGAATTTAGTGAACCATAACTTTCCACAGATCACTACTAACTCCGCATTTTTTTCTATTTTTTTTTTCAAAATATAAAAAATAAATAAACGTTTAGTAGTACTTCTCCGTCTTCAGGGTTTTCTAAAAAAAATTAAAACAATATAACAACAAAAAATTTTACACACATTTTAAAATAACATTAATTAAAATTATATATTAACTTGTAAAACAATTGTTTTTTTTTCAATATCACAGATCCGCGTATCTCCCAATGTCCGATCCATATAAAATGTAGACAATTACATCCGAATTTAAGAATCAATCCATATCAAACGAAGTAGCTACTGAAGGACTGCCTAAAATTCTTTTCAATGTTGTTGAGACTGTTTCTGAGTTGGAAAAAAATATAGATTTTGGGCTTAAGGTCTACGACGTACTAATAGACCGCAATTATAAGAAATGGTACTCACCTGACACAAAATTTAGTGCTGTTTAATTTTTAGACGAAACAAAAGAAAAAATAAATATCTAATTCGTTACTTATTTAATTAATAAGGGAAGTAGTAACAATTTTAGGACTACCAGAAATGTGTGTCTATGTTAAGTGTGGAAGAACCAAATTTTTAAAATTATTTGCTACGTTTTTCTACATGGCGTTTTTCAATTTAGGGAGCTTTTTAAATATTTCTCGATTTTATTATCTTAAAGTCTCCTCTTCCCGTTTTAAGCTAATATTTCAAAAGTAATATAGGGCTGTCGCTCTCCGGAGGTCTTGACGGGGCGGTTCTGGTGGGGAAGGATTGCCTTTTCTTTTTGTACTATGATCTCTTGTGAGATTGTGACATGTACATAGCCCAACCTACTCGCAATAATTGTCTGTTTAAAAAGTCAGATAAGTAAGGCTACCATGGAGGGCGGAAGTGGAGGGTTTCATGACGTTTTTCGATTTCAGGGGCTTTTTAAATATTGCTCGATTTAACTATCTTAAGAGGAGACTTCTAGTTTTAAGCTATTACAAAAGTGATATAGGACCGTCACTCTCCGGGGATCTTAGCGGGGCGGGTCTGGCGAGGAAGGATTGCCTTTTCTTTTTGTGTAGGTCCACATAGGCAAATGATATTGAAAAAAAAATGCATTTAAGGTAATATATAATTTTAATTGTTATTATTTAAAAATGTGTCTAAATTTTTAATTTTTTATTGTTGCATTGTTTAAAAGTTTTTGAAAACCCTGAACACGGAAGAGTATTCTGAAGCGTTTATTTAATGTTTAATTTTTGAAGAAAAAAATTTTAAAATGTCAAATTCATATTAGTAAAAAAAATCTATGGAAAGTACGAATCACTAATGACATATATGATATAGTAATGAACTACGAATTATTTTTTTTTGTTTTTTTTGTTTTCACCTATAAATCCAAAAACTGTGGATCCTCAAGAAAAATGTTTCTATACAACCAATTAAATAACCTTAAATTTTTCCTTCGAAAGCTTATATGTATTAAGGGTACTAGAAATTAGTTTTTTAAGTTATTTGCAGATGGATATTTCATCGTGGAAACTCTAATCTGTTTGTGTTCAATGGAGAATAAATATTGGGTTTAAGATCCAATTGTTTTAATGTCGAGGTTTGTAATGTCTGTTGAGTATATTTCCGAACATTATTATCGAATTACTAAAAAGGCGAATTGGTCGAGAAATGAAGAACACTAAATCTTAAATATGAGACTTGAGCAAAATGCATCAGTGGCTACTTGATGCAGCTATTCTTTTGCAGGAGGATCCATAAATTATGATTAATATGTGTATGAAAAGTAATTTTGTTTGCGTATATTTATATATATAATTTTTAGAGTTATTTTCAGATTGTTTTTTCTGCACTGTATTAAATCGGTTTTACTCGGTACTATAAAATTTGCACTTACATCACTAAAGTTACTCATCGATAAAACATATATTTTTTAAAATTCAAAATCCTGTTTCTATACTTATCTATTTCATGGTTGCTTATTTTTTCGAATTAATTTTTAGAATTATTTTAATATTTGTTCTTCTATGCAAGTCTATACCTATATAATATAAAATTAGCTTCGCCCGGACTATTTCCCTACCTGGAAAATTCTAGTACTTAGCTTCCAAATACTGAAGGAAAGAGAAGGCGGACCTTGAACCGCGATCGGGAGCAATCTTCCCAGAATGCTCTAAAAGTGCTGTTCAAGAACCCAACCTTGAGACATTCCCTGATTACATACGAAAAGCAACGCCGTCTTACGCTCCTTCATATCGTACCGTCACTTTCCAACTGGTCCCTCAAGGACACCCACAGCATCCTTGTTTAGTATGATGGCCCCTCATGCTGACTCCTAGCTTATAATCAAATTTGCGCAGCGTAAGTTAGTATGCGTCTCGTAAAATAAAATTGATATATACGTCCCGGAACATATATCATGGGAGGCAGTCTGCGCATGTGGCTTCGAAGAATGGCCTTTCTCAGCACTTGTCATAGAAATAGATTTAGAGACATATCAGTCAACTATGTCTCAAGTAGGAACATCTTTCATGAATAAAATACACGAGGGTATATCTCATGGATATTCCATTATTTTTTGTTCCATTAATTGTTTAAACTTTTACTTATCAGTACAATTCTACAATTATAACCCTAAATTAAATTGTGTAATTTTTTTTTTGTTCTTTATTTATCCTCGGTATATATACATTGTAATTATATATTATAAATAAATTTGATTGTAGGAGGATAGTCTGGGTGGCGTTCAATAAAGGTATCAAAATAGTAAAAGAAAACTTATTGTATAGTTACGTTTCGCCCCACATTGCAGGGTGGTGTCAGGTCTCTGACAGGTGATAACCTTTACGATCATTGTTCATTTTTATCATTTTTCGTAATATCTCCATTTATCTATTACTATACCTCACCTATATCATATCTACTTTTTACACCTACCTCTTTACCACATTTATAACTAATTTTAATGAGTAGTATCAGTCTAGATCTATAATTAGAACTTCCATCACACCTGGTTATATTTATTAGTAACTTGTTTCCAGTCTACCTACATGTATACTTCCTTATACTGTTATCATTAATTCTTTTCTATATAATTTATAGAGAGAAAAGCACCTAATTAAAAAAATGTTGTTCTGCCCTACAGCGTTGGTTTGCCTCATACACAGCATACTTATGACTTGTGAAATACAATTTTTATTATAATCCTACTAATATAAATAGTCACAGCATAATTTTTTTAAAGTTGTCCCTAGCTTTTTATATTTCTTTAAATATTTTTAATTTTTCTATTATTTCAATTCTAAAAATTGTCTCTCTTTTTCCATCAAACATAAAAATAAATTTAATTTAAAAATATGAAAATTATACAACATTTCAAATATAATAAAAAAAATAATTACATACATAAAACCCTACATAGTCGTCCCCAATTATAATTTATTAATAATCTAAAAAACCAAAGGAATTTAAAGATTAAAACAAAATAAATAAGTATATTAAGCTAAAAGTAATAAATATAAAATTGAATAAGTGAATAAAAAAAACTACCTAATTTTGATTGGAGTGTACAGGAAAAAAAGATGGAAGATTTTAAAGTTATTTTTAACTTTTAAGGTTTAATGTTAATGTTAGTTGATATATACCAAAATTTAATCCTTTAAACTTTACTAATCTGCACAGTTAAACTACTAGATATACTGCAGGAGAGATTGGAAATGAACTTAAAAATGTAGGTCGGCCATTTTTAAAGATTTGTCATTTAGACCTAAGAACCTTCAGGGAGTTATAATTTTGTACAATCGTCTTTTGCCAACAGCCAACAACAGCCATCAGAATTCATTGAAAGAAATAAGTTTACTGTTACTTCAAAGGTTAACCTGCAATTTCACTGAACTAATTATCTATTTTCTTCATAATCACCTTTATTGTAAAGGTACATGTCGCTTTGAAAGATGCATCATCTGTTAGTTAATGATGATCATGTCCTGTTGCTACCTAAGCATGACGTTCATCGCGATTTGATCTGTGAATCGAAGTCGCTATGAATAGCGCAAGGATCCTGAGAGCTTGGACAAAGGGGAGGGTACCCGGCGGATGAATGGACCCGCGGATCCGAAGAGAGAAGACAAAAGTGGTGCGTGGGAAGCGAGGTGTAAAGGAGATGTGGGTGTGTTGCTGATGTGAGCCACGTATGTGACCGAGTCACGACTGCCACTCACGAACGCTCATTCTCTCCAGCTACCACTCACGCTCTCCTTAGAACATACTCCTCCTCTATTTTATTAATAAGAGAATTTTAATGTCGGTAGTCGTGGCTGTCAGCAAACAATGAACCATCGGTGATCCTCAAGGAATAGCTGATTCCTTCCTATTAATTCTTCGACAGTATCCGCTTAGAATGACAAGTCGTGGCCCGTGGACACTGAATCACCAGGAACACGGAATCCCATCATCGTTATTCTTGTAGTGGATTCAGAAATGTTTTGAAAGAATAAAAGTTAATAATTTTTACAAAATAAAAAGCTGGTCATTATGGTGTTCTTATTGTATTGTATTTTAATTTTCAATGTATGTATTGTACTAGTCTTCATTTTAATAAAGAGATGATTTTAATTAAATGAAACGAAAAATCGATCTTTATTCTTTTACACTTGATCCCACAACATTTGGAATAAAATCAACAGCATTTTCTTGCTGATTAACTGATATAAAACATAATTAAGTTAAACTATTATAATATTTATACACATAAATACGAACATAAGATAAATATTTAGCCATATTGATGTTTATTATTTACAAGTTCATGGAAGATTGATAATAAAAATAATGGATATATAATTGGTGTTTGAATGATTTTAAGGATAAAGCTTTACGGAGGGGTAAGTTCCAAAATAAAGTAGCTCGAACAGCATTATCATTACTTTTAATATTTGTAATATATGGGAATTTGTTGATAAAATGAAATAAGGGTTGTAAAATGGAAGGGAAAGAAAAATAGGAATAAATTGGAAAACTTGTATTTAGTTTGTAAACTGGTATTAATTGTAAAAGAATAATGTGGAAAAAAAATGTTATCTTTCTATTACATTGTATCATGTAGGAATATGTAATTTATATATGTCCGATCACGGATTGATCAGTATGCTGTGTAATGTCGCAACCCGATGTATTTGGGCAGCATGAATGAATAAATTTCTTTCTCTAGGAATATACGAATCGGTAGGTAGGGTCTAAGGTGAGGTCAATGATATAGGGAGGTTTTTTGGTTATTTATTCTACAATTATTAGTTAGATTAGATTTTTATTCAGGGCGATCAACATCTAGGTTATTACACCCTTTTTACTTTATTTATTTTCTTGTCTTTGACATTTAATAGTTGAATGCAGACTATTTCTTTTATACACTGGTCGATATTGGTGGATTATATTTTAGTATAAAGTTGAGTTTCTTTTAGAAATGTTATTATTTTGTCTGCTGAATTTTTAAGGCCAATTCTCTTGTACGAGGAATTTTATTATTTTCGAAGGCTAGACGAAATGATGAGCATTCTACAATTATATACTTTATCGATAATTGGGACTGACAGGTTTGGCATATAGGTTGGTCCTCTTTTGTGATCAAGTGGAGATGTGTTAATTTGGAATGTTCTATTCTTACTCTTGCAACAACCACTTCTTCTCTTCTCTGTTCCCTTATGGCACTTGTCCATTTATGTGTGTTTTTTTACGTTTAATAACAATTATTAATTGTGCTAAGAATATGTAGTCTTCGAAAGTACGAACGTCTAGGAATACCGAAGAAGCATCAGTTAGTTTTATTTTATATTTAATACATTGTCCTCCATAAACTAGGCATCAGTAGTCAAAGAAGTCGAAGAATAAGGGAGGATAATAGATGGTGACGGGTACTTCGAGGAAATGAATCGTGAGATCTTCTAAGCGTTTTTTCGAGTTATTTGGGAAATTTGACTATTCCATGTTAAGTTCTGATCAAAGTTAACTTCTAGGTTTTTATGTTTTTTTTAAGAACAAATTAGGTATGTTGTTGAGGTATAATGATGGATAGTAAGTGTTTTTGATGGATTCAGGCTCAACTTATTTTCCGAACCAGTTCTGTTCATGTATGTACTCGCTCACTCACTCACCTCTTGATTACATTATCTCAAAAACAACCAAGCCTACGAAGTTGAATTTATTAGTGATGGTCCTCCTTATGCTTTGGATGTTCAATAAGGTTACATTTAAAAAAAAATCCAAACTCTAGAGTGGTTCACAAATAAATGCATTAGAGAACAAAAGTTATTTTTCAAATAATTTGAATCCTATATACTCCTCTAATACTATTAAATTTCATAAATATTAAATTTTTTTAATATTTATTTTTTTCCAAGATTAATTTTTGTGAGTATCATTTTATTTTATTTTAAATTTTTATTATTTGTATCTTATACTTAAAACAATTATATTGTTTATATTATAAACAATCTAAAAAAAATTAATCAAACTACCGATTCCGATGCTAGGTTACATTCTCCTTTTAGGATACAAGGTGTACAATCCTTAAATAGAGAAATATATTAAAAATATATATTATAAGAGGACAGTCGAATATGTTAAAGAGGGGAAAAAATGAAAGATATATTGGTTTAATAGACAAAATATAATTACATATATAGATAAATAATAGGAAAAGACCAAATGAAAAATAATTAGGAAATAAAAAAATGAAATTTAGAAAGAAAAAACAAAGAAAAAATCGTGTATTACTATTATCAATTTAAATTTACTGTAGTATCCCTATACATTATTATAATAGGTGTATTTAGCAACCATTTTTTTTTTTTTTTGCATATTATTATGATTCTATGAAATTATAAATAATCTAAATAAGATTTTGATTTAAGGAAGAATCCGTTTGTAATGATCTGTTTTTTTCTAACTTGGAAATATTAAGTGATTAACAAAAATATTATATATATGCACATAAAGGTATATAGAGCGAAGAGGAGAACATACGGTCAGGTAAGCACCTCACACACGCTGGGTTGCCCCACCTGGTACACGTAGCACCTTTTTGTTGTCGATCCCAAAAGAACCTATTCACCTTTACATACTCCTTCAAGGCCTAAGTGGTTTTTAAAAAATTCTAAAAGGACCCTGCGGTGAAAACGACACGATCCCGACTAACAAGGAGAGCCTCGACTAACCCATTACCTCCGTTACATAAAACCACGTATGCTCCCCGGTTAATGATGTGTACATTGTTACCCAAAGGGCAACAACATATCGTCACAGTGTGCTGACAGTCAGCTCAATGGGCTTGTATTTAAGCAATCGTTAGTTCTGGCAATTAAAGGCGTGAGGTGTTTTCTTTAATTTAGGAAATAGCTGACTCGTTAGTATAAAGCACTCATTAGTGGGCTCATTTAGCAATAATGATGTAATAATATTAAATACTATATGTATATGTATAATAAATGAAGTAGTGTACAACCACATTTTATTTTTACGTAAATATTGTTGTTATATTGGGTATAAACATAATATAATCGTCTATTTGGAATCTTAAACTGCTATACCACAAGTTACATACAGCCACCTTCTTCAAGACAAGTATAACCTAATAATACTAGAAATAACTATAAGCAACAACTAAAAAAAAAAAGAATAATCTAAATAAATTTGATATTTATTATAAAAAACTTTATTTTGGTTTTAAATTAATTTATTTTTTTTATTGGGATTCATTTATCATTAACACAAATTGGTCCGCATGACGAATATTCATCATTTCGCAAACAATCACCAATAGACAAAGAACGAAAATTCATTCATTATAGAAACTTCATCTACAACAGAGCATATTACAGAAAATAACTGATTCTCCTAGATGAAATATTAGGAAAATATAGAAGTTTATTTCCCAATATGAGCTAAATGCTCAAGGCTACACTTCTACTTCTTCCGGATTAATTCTAAATAAATTAATTTCTAATTTTTACCGCGATCATAACAGAGATCATTGCAATGAAACTGATCAAATTCAATTGTGGTCGCATAACGGTGCAAACGTAAACAAAAACATTATAAGAACGAATTTTATTCAAAGTTATGCGCTTGGGAACTAGAATGTTTATTTCAGTTGTATTATTGTTAATTTTCTGAAGCAATTTTAATCACATTAAATATACAGACAATTTATCTGATAGTGAGTGTACTGAAAACTTCCACTTTTGCAACATTCCCCACCATACTGCAACATGTTTCCAACAGTACCATTCGCTTTAGAAACATTAATTATTTATAAAATCAAAGAAATAATTTACTTCACCTAATAAAAAAGAAAATAACATTGTATATTCAGTAATTCATTTTAACTTTTAGTGGATTTAATTTTTTTTTTAACTTCAGAAAGTAAAAAATAAATAAATTATATACAAAGAAAAAATTGTTTTATATCGTTCCCCAAAATTACACTAAAAAATATATGATTTTTAACAAGGTACGTTGTTTTATATATCATTTTATAGATAGTGTTAAAAAATTACCGGACAAATATAGGTTAAATATTAATTAAAAATAAATTTGGCCAAATATTGTAACTGAGATGAAGATGAAAATGGCTTGTGGAAAAGCATTTGGAAATAATTGTACAATTAATATATATACGTATATATATAAAGATGCTTACCTTCAGGCTCTAACCTACCCCCACCTCTAAATAACAATTGAGGTTAACTTTTAAAGAAAATAACCTCTGATACTGTTATAGGTCATTTATGGTTGTACGAGTGTTTCAGTGAACTAAAGACTATAAAAACTGATTTTGTTTTATAGGTACGTATAGTTTAAGAAATAATGTATTATTTAATTTGAACTTGTCTTTAATTAATAAAACAATTGTTTTATAGCAAAAGAAGTTTATAGTCTTGAAGTCTATCTCTAACACAAGATTATAAATCAGTTTTAATAATAGTCTTTAGTTCACTGAAACACTCGCACAATCATAAATAACATATAACAGTATCAGAGGTTATTTTCTTTAACACCATGTGTTAACCTCACTAAATTGTTATTTAGAGAT
>NW_027114029.1:2206824-2207386 GCF_000696795.3 Halyomorpha halys
TTTTCTTTTTTCACAGTAATGCACTTATTAATTCACTTTTATTTCTGTTTTAGAGGGTTCGGAAAAAGAAATTATTATTATATAGTTTTATATATTAAAAAAGTGGGCTTAATGTGCTTTAAAAGAGTTTTTCCTGAACCTTTTTTATATAAATTTTATAATATAAAATTAATCTTAAACCATCTAAATTTACGCACTAGAGCTTTGTGTTCTAATTCATAGGAAACTTAGATGATACATAGCTATGAGCTTTTGGAGCACAAAAAACTTGCGGCGTATATACAATTACACAAAACATTCTCCCTAAAGAAATACTATTGTGAATAGCGTGGAGACGACAAGGTTGTCGCTGTTTTATTTGAAGTGCAACCGGGTTTCACAATGTTTTACTGTTTCCTTCGTCACAGTCTGTGACCCTATTCACACATCCACATACTCAGCGCAGTTTGCTAAATGTTTACATCTCTTGAAGTGATAAGTTGCTATCGGGCGTGTATTGTGTTCTAAGAAAAACGTGCAAGCGGGACTAATTTTAAATTAGGAGAAGTAAAATATATATATA
>NW_027114029.1:2209321-2210507 GCF_000696795.3 Halyomorpha halys
ATTGTAAACTGTTTTTAGAGTTCTACTACTGGGTAGTTTCTCTACATCCTGTATCATATCATTATGTCATTATGATCAAATTTACTGGTTGTATTTTTTTATACAGTTGTTAATATCAACAAATAAATAAAAAAAAAATTTTTTTCATAAAAAAAAAAAATAATTCACTAACTTTATACGCTATTAAATAGTTAAATATTTATTTCATATTAGTTTTTTATTTATTTTTACACAAAAATTATATCCAATATGGTCCGACCAGATGACAACATCTACCGGTCGGTGGAAAAATAACACTTAAAAATGATAATAAGTGATAGTGACATAAGTGAATTGTAAATATTTTAATTTAGACTATTATGGCGTTGTAGAGGCTATACAATGTTTAAGCTAGATGTACAATATGAATCGATCTCAAGTGATACAACTAATAATTTAATTAACAACAACTAAAATGAAAATGAAGTAAATAATAAAAATAAAATAATAATTATTAAAAAATTAAATAAAAAATAATAATAACTGAAAGGATTTTGAAGTGATTAATATGACTGCAAATCACAATTAGAGATTTACTATATTAATAAGAATAAAACAAGATGATACAGAATATGATACAAATAAGGATCCAATAATATCTACTACTAAGCTCACACATACATTGCTAATTCTAATTGTCATATAATAAAAAATACAGTTCTGACAGTACATAAAAGTATACTGTAATATACTTCTGACTCACTATTTTAAAAATATTAAACTGTTTTTCCTTTCCAAAAACTTTGTTGAACTTTCTTTAAAGTGTTGAATATCTCAAAATTCTTCTTATCCGGGAATACAATAGGAATACAACAACGATGTAAAGTAAAGCAAACGAAAGAAAAGATTAAAATCATATTCGGACACAATGATTTTGCTGCATATAATTTATATGATCACCGATGGTGTCTGCTTTCATTTATTCTTATCTTTCATTTATGTATTTTCTTCAAGTGAATAAAAACATTTATTAACAGTAGCAATTATATTTCATCGGCCTTGTGTTTGTATTTATCTATTATCATTTTTGGAGGAAGATAGTCTGGGTGACAGTCAATAAATTTTTTACCTTTACTGACCGCCACCCGGACTATCATCTTCCAATCTACTTCATACGGTCAACTATCTTCTTCCAATATTATTTTAT
>NW_027114029.1:2210568-2213068 GCF_000696795.3 Halyomorpha halys
TTTAAGAGAATCCTTCTTGCTAATGCTTAATAAAAACTTCCTTTCATTTCTCTAATTATATCAGGACTAATTTAGAGCAAAAACTCAACGAGAGACATAAATTAAGTTTCTAGAAACACTGAATCACAAAAAAAGATACACCATATCCTAAAAAAAAATATTTCAACTTGGCTTCAAACAGCTTCAGAATCTGGAATCGCTCTCCATTTTTCGTTAGATATTTTATGAACCATTTCTTAAGGCCTAATTAGATATGAACAAGAGGTAAGAGAACTTTTTTTACAACCAGGAGCTCTTCAATTTCGCCAAGCAGGGTTTTTCCCATTCACCTTGCTCGCCTGTCCCACAAGGAAGGAAAGTTTGAATATTTTTCGAAGCTGCTTTTTGTCTTTCTTTATTCCCTTTCAACCATTTTTCACGCCCTTAAAAAATCGGTATTTCAGAAAACAAAAAACAATTGTAGAATAGTTTATTAGATTAAATCATTTCTCAATTTTCTACACTTTCCATGGAACATATTTTATATATTAGTATCTAATATACTATCAAGCTACATAACCCAAAGGATTAAATTATTTTATGACCAACATAGTTAACATTTGTTATAGAGAGTAAAAACTAAAAATACAAAAGAAAGGTGTTTTTTTTTTTTCTATTTATTAATGTTGTTTATTTTCCGTATTTCTCATTTTACCATTCACCATTAAAAAGACACGTCGGTTTGGAAGAAAACTGTAAATAACTCAAAATAATTCATTTTTATGCTTTCACAATGAAACGACTGCAATTTGTAATTACAACGATGTGGAAGAGGGTAAAAAGTTGTAATCACAACTTGTAATTCTCTTTCACATAGAAATAAAGACAAATTGCAGTCGTTACATCGTGAAAACATAAAAATGAATTTGGAAGAAGATAGTTAACTGTATGAAGTAGATTGTAGGAAGATAGAGTGGCTGTCAATAATCGTATCAAAATAGTAAAATAAAATAATTTATTGTTAACCAACGTTTCTCCCCATTTTTCAGGGCTTCTTAAGGGCTGTCAATTTCAAGATGAAAAGACGGAGATGACGAGTGAGCTTCGTTTCAATATGACACCCCTGCAGAGTGGAGTGAAACGTACCTTAACAATAAATAATTTTATTTTATAAAATACACCCCTAGCTATATACAATGTTATAAATAAAAAAATAGATAAAATAAATACACTAAAATAATAATACTTAATAAACTTTACTATAAAAGTAACAAAAACAATGACATTTATGGATTTAACAAAATAAATAATTGACTTCGAAATAAAAAAAAAAAAAAAAAAGTGTATTTAAGAAGATGAAGAGAGAGAGAAAAAAAATTAAGATTAAATAAAATTTTAGAGTGACAATAACAGAAATGATAAATATAGAATTTATAACAAGATATCCTGCAGCAGCCTGGGGTTCATTCTTCGGGTTCTGGTTGGGTTTCCCAACTTGTAGGTCACTGAGAGTGGAACTTTATGAACTTTTTTTTTATGTAATCCTTTATTTGTAATTCCCGATGCAACTGGTTGTCTTTATAATGTTGGTTTGATTTATTAATAATTTAAGGTCGTACTATTGATTTTTTGGAACTACGAAGTATCATAGCGTAAGCGACTATTGGTTTTCTAATAGCTTGGAGAGAGCAGAGATGACCACGGATAATGGAAACGTATCCTATTATCACTAGACCCAAAGGCTCTAATTACGGTTGATTTAGCGAGCCGGTTGCCCCACACACTGCAGATTACCGATGGCCAAGGATAGATTGGACCATGGGGATCACAATTCTCAGATAAATCTTAGCATAGTTACGAACACTTTTCCATGGCTCGTAAATCAGTGTTTGTTATAATTTATAATTCGCTTCCTTCGCCTCTGACCTGGGCGGGCGCTGAACTTTTGCGAACATTACCGTTTTCTAGTTGGTAACTAGTTATATTGTTTTGTTTTTTTAGAAAGTTGGTGTATATTCAAGTCGTAATAGCCAATGTATAATTTAGGAAATAATGTATGTTGAAAACCTACAACACATCGTTATAGTTATTTCAATTTAATGGCTTCAGGCGAGAATGTGAGAAGCTATAATTTAGAAGAGCATAGAATTCTGTCTGAAAGTTGCAGGTTTGAAGTACCTCAATTTTATTTATTTGAAATAATTAACTATCTTAGTTTGTTATCAGTAATAAAATATGTACTATAAAAAAATTTAATATCTAGCTTGAGAAGAAAATGGAAAAATATTTACCAAGGTTGAAAATTAATTGCAGGAATTATCAATATTAATATAGATGTATAATATACTTTTGGAAAGTCAAATATTTAAGTAAAACTACTATCTAGCTTTCTAATGTGAAAAAAAAGTTGTTAATGTTAAAGAGAATGATGGAAGCGGCATAAATAAATGTTTCTGTGTTTTCACAGTTGCTATGATAACAGTCAGTTTTTTTTTTTTCCGAACCCTCTAAAAACAGAAAT
>NW_027114029.1:2215648-2230976 GCF_000696795.3 Halyomorpha halys
TTGTGATGGCTGTGTGTTTGTTGTCGTGAAGTGTGGATCCGAACAGTCAGTTCTTACTTTCATTAATTTATATAGTAAAGGAATAATTTCAACTCAACGAGAAAGATGCATAATGCACGCACCGGAATCGAATTTTTATTCTTAGTTCTGTAAGTAGTAAAGTATTGGCATTTTTCAAGTGTTTCATACAATTGTATGGTCATGTTTTTTACAAGTGTGGCGATTGGTTTATTATACTATTAATTTATTTTTTTTAATGGTACTATTTTTTCTGGTAAATTGCATGAGCACCAATGAACTTTCAAAGCTATAAATAATATAATTATCATACTAATTATTATTAATCATTTATTGTTTAATAAGTTTTTAAAAAAAAGGTTTCTAAATATAATTTAAACACTGATTCAAAAATTATCAAAGACATATTTTACAAGACAACGATTCATGAAATAAAAATCATTTTTTTTATAAAAGTATATTTGCCAATTAATTCAACGAACAATACGTGGTTTCACATCTGTTACAGGTCTTTTGAACGAAACAGGCAAGTATACAAAATAAATATTAACATCAATGATATTTTTTTTTCTCTATGTTTTATTAATTCATCAGCCTTACTACACATGTCATAATAAAAACTTTCTTGATTTATTAAAGTAACACTTTAAAGTGTTATATATTTCACAGAAAAGCCTAACATAAATCATTATTATATAATTTAAGTCATCATTATTTGAATTTTCTTAATTTTATTCATAGCTTCTTCTTTGCCAATTTATTTCCCTACTTGGCGGAAAACAGCTCATAAATTTGTAAATAGAAATATTTGACTTATATAAACTTAAACCATTTAGTTAATTGCTCAATTTTCTCATCCATTGTATATACTTAATAGGTAAATGTGTATATAATAGTAATTCTAACTTTTTAAATAGAAGTAATTCTGAACAGTGCTTTCGATATCCTTCACACAGTAGAAAATTGAATTTTAAAATTACTATTATTTGTTTTGTTGTTTTAAAGTCATAAAACCTTATGGTCATCAACACCTATGGATTGTAATAATAAAACAACATACACACAGACTCACTCACACATATGATTCTAATGTAAAAAAATAAAAAATAAAAATCGAATAAAATCTATTTTTTATTATTATTTTTTAAAAATTTAAAATAAATAAATTATTAACTATTATAAATAAATTAAATATTAAATTATTAAGACGTATACAATATATCTTTACAATATCTTTTTCTTGGTATGACTTCAGTTAATATTACTGATAATTAATGAACAATAAAATATTTAATTAGTAGAACACCTTCTTAGAGCATTTATATCTGCTGAGGTACCTTAAATAACTTTTAATATATCATTACAATTTACTATAATATAATCTAAATGAACTTTACATAATATTTCATATTACAATATATAAATATGAAAGTAAGATGTGAGTTATTATATATGCCGTGGTGTAGCAAGTGAAATCCAACACATATTTCTTTTGCTCCCTGCATAACCGGACTCCTAACCTTACGCCAAGATCGCATAACACATATGATAAAAAACTCTGGCAACCACTCAAGTGTTCCTTCTGTGAAAATCGTGAATGGCCCGAGGGAAAGTTAAAACAACCTCCACAGCTTTCCATTTTCTTCATCTGTTTTTCTTTCCTCACAGATCCTTCCATGTGCTACCTTCATATGCTTCTTATTATTTGGCCTTTTTTATATATATATCATTCCTGCTGTGCGACAATTGGAGTAATCTAACTGTTCCTCCAAAAACCGTTCGTTAATGACGCTATCGGATAATTTCCCGGATATACGTGAGAATAGCTGGAAACTTTCTCAGAATGTTGGTAATACAGTTTAGATGTTTATTTCGAGTTATAATTTATTATTGCAAGTAATAATTTAAAATAATCTGATTCATTGCTGAGCACTGTTGGAATAATTTATTTATTAATTTAATTAAAGAAATATTTCATGAAATAATTATTTCCAAGATATTGTTTATTCATAAATTTTTATTCCGTATTTCGAATGAAATTATCTAAATTAATTCATTATTAATTTAATTTAATATAAACGTAATATATACTAACGGAAAGTATTACAATCACGAAACATTTCTAATTTGGGTTTTCAACAGAAAAACATGTTTTGAGGCCACATTAGTTCTAATTTTCACAAAATGCTCTGTAAGTAATCGAGTGTGAACAGCCTAGTTCAAAAACGAAGTCGTACGAAACTGAAATTATATATTTAAGGTGAACCTGGGATACAATAAATTTTTTTTCAATGAAATCGACTTACCGAAAGTCCCACATTGTAGAACAGATTTGCCACATTTTTTCGATTTATAAAACGTCTCCAAAGGCTTTGAATAAACTCAGTAAATCAAATAAAAATTAAGTGTTCTTTAATAACAGATATGTTTTATCCTCATCAGAATAGAAAAGCAAGGGTTAAATGCCCATTAAAAAAAAAATATCTTTATGTAAAGTACCTTTAATTTTGTTTATTGAAAAAAAATAAACAATTCCTATTGTTAGCAATAACATAACAGTTTAAATACAAAATATTAAAGAATTTTATGAATAATTAAAGGAGAAGAAAAGAAAAAAATTAGATCTCTGATACCGAGCATGCACGATCTTTCCCGATCGCCTAACCGCTATATTATATTTTGTTAAACTGTTGTATTCTTGGCTTAATAGAATTTTTTTAATCCCATATCAACCCTAAAATACGAACTTCTATGGCAACAGAAAAATACAAATTATTTGTTGATAATTTTCGTCATCTCTGGTTGTTAGATTTTTTTTAAAAGTAGCAATAATTTCAACACCAGGTCACTGAACTATACAAAACTTGGGGATGTTATTATTTCTGTAATAACATTAATTTTGAACTAATGTTTAGAATCTAGGAATTCTGAAATATATAATATTAATTAATCTAAGAACAGGTATGCTTTAAGAGGAAATGTTTTATACACTTGTATGTTCCATACATTAGCAAAAGTATTATTCACTTTTTTCTATTTTTTTAAAAATTATTAATGATCAAAATAATAGAAAATAAAAATAAATTTCGCTTCTTGTAAATACAAAATGATTTTGTAAATAAATATCAGATGTATTTATTTTATTTTTACTTAAATTTAAATTTATTTGTTTTGTTTATAAATTATTCTGTTATTATATAATCAGTTTTTATTGAATTGATTTAATATATTTTTCATTTTGATATATTTCTGATTTATTTATTTATTTTGTACTTTTTTTTGTTGTTGTTACAATTATAGTTATTATTAAATAGGTTTTTTCCTTTTTTTTTCTTTAGTTTAGTTTTATATGATATGAATGAATACTTATAACACTAATACTCATTTCCCTTGACTGTATCAGATTCTATTATTATTTCTCAATAAAATTTATTATTAAAAAAATATCTTTATTATTCAGTATATTTTTTTAAACTTAATTATTTCTTTTTTTAGTTATCAATGAATAGAAAAACATTATTTTGTTTTATTTTTATGAAAAGTTAAAGCTTAAACCTACAATCTTCATTGGTTAAATATCAACAATATTAAATTTAGAGGATCAAAATATACAATTTCAATATAAATACATTAATTCAAATATGTCAAAACTTTTTCTATGTATCTATACTAGTTTGAAAAAATATATTTCCTTGATTTTTAACTAAAAATTTACATTCATTAAATAATTATTATTAACAAATCATTAGTAAGGTGGCAAAATAGAAGAGTGTGAAATTTTTTGAAGATTGGTTTGTTCATGCATTATTGAAATATTTGAAATGCAATGCAGGTCTAAATTATATTTTATTTATTTTTTTTACCCATGTCTTTACTATATGTAGATAGTTGAAAGGAGGAAATGTCTTTTAGATCATCACTTTTTTCTTAGGGCCCATTTTGTTTTGGTGGGTCAGCGGGGGGTTTCATTCAAGATAATAAAAGTTATCACTTATCATATATTATAGTAAAACCTAACTTTTACAGTCTTACTATCAGGATTCATTCACTAGTTGGTAATGCTATGGACAATCTGCAAATGCGCGACGAACGAACTTACTGTCATCAACGTCACCGTGGACCCTCTGCATTTCAGAGGTTTGTGTTAAGTTCTGTGACTCCTTAGTTAAAGAATATAAAATGAACATTTTCTGACTAAAAATATTAGTCAAAACCTTACCTCTAAATGGGTACGGTCAGAGTTAAACCAAATAACATAAACTAAAAAAAAATCCAACGTTTCGACCTCAGGGCTAAAATAAAAAGATACAAAATAGTTAAAGTTAATGTAAGAATATAAAGCTGACACCAATGGATATGGAGGTGGAGGCATAAAAAGACATAAACAAATAACAAAAATTTAAATCAAAGATAGTTAGAAAGTTAAAGATTAATAACAAAAATGTATATTAACAAAATTAATAACAAGTAATGAACTGATAAAAAATAATATATATATTACCAAACAGATATATTAATTAACCAAGAAGATATATTAAATGACGTAATAATTTATAATGAACAATAAATATGATTAATTTACATTATAATATTTTCTAAATATTTTTCTGGTTAGAAATTTAGGTCTTACATCATTTTTTTTAAGGGTTTAAAAGATATTTGAAGACATATCTAAAGCAGTTGTCATCAAGAGTTCTATAATGAGGCATTTTCAATATGCAATATCACACGAGAGACACATGATAAAAACCTAAATTTTATAGAAAACATTCTTTTATTATGCTGTGTGAAATGGTTAATAATTTATAAGTAAATTTAAATATCGCTTAAATTAGTTGAAGGGTTAATAGCACTTTGTCATGGAATACAGTTTGCCACTAAGTTATGCTCTTAAGTTAGTGTTGCTGCAAAGTACAATTGAACAAAATATGATATCAGTAAGATGTATTAAAACATAGTTGTTGTAAGCAGAAGGACAATTCAAGAAAATATCAGTACCGAATAAGCAATAATATTCTTTCAGTGTAAAACGGTTTGAAAAAGGTCGTACTTCAGTAGTTGCCTTCAGCCCTACAGTGTCTTTTTTAATCATCCCACTAAGATTCGCTACATAGGACTCCATCATGCCGACAGACTTAATTGAAATCCCCATACTAGACTGAAACGCCAAAAAACCTGCTCGTAGATTTCGATTACTACAACACCTAATTAAAAACCGCTCTAAACTTCCATTTACAACAAAAAAAAAAAAACCCTCTTAAACACTGCGATAATCAGATCAATTTGGACATACGGAATTGAGGTTTGGGACTTCACCAAACAATCGAATTCCTCCCGTATCCAATTCTTACATTCCAAAATCCTTCGTAAAATCCTCAATGTTCCTTATTTTGTTACTAATAAAGACCTAAACGTTCCTTATGTAACCGATCTAGCCCGAACCCGATATCATTCCTTCCATTATAAACCCTCTAACCACCCAAATCCAGTAATGTCTAACTTTGCTTCCTCTTCCATTTCTGGCAATCCTCCGAGGCGCCTGAAAAGAAGGTGACCGACCTCGTGCCCTTATGTTGTAAAATGTTTTTAGAGTTCTACTACTGAGTAGTTTCTCTACATGCTGTTTCATATCATTATCATTATGACCAAATTTGCTTGTTGTATTTTTTTATACAATTGTGTTATTATGACACAAATGAACTCGTCCATAAAGACCTCAACATCCCATATGTTGCAGATTTGGCAAGAAATATATATATTTCCAAAATCCTTACCATCCTAACCCATTAAGTTCTTTATATCTCAGGTTCCTTCCCAAGATTATAATATATTCTGAAACATTCATCAAATTTACTTATTGTATATTTTTTTTTATACAGTAGTAAATTGCTATAAATAAATAAATTAAAAAAATAATGAGTTACAACTAAAGGTTTTATCACCTGCAATGAACGAAGTAATTTTATTCCACATTCTTATGCCTAATATTAATTTCTATTTTTTAAAATTTTAAGTCAATGATTTTTCATTCTATGTTTTTTTTTCTTGTTTGATATTATGAGTTGAGTACAATCTTATCGACTCTAAGTGTAACCTATTAAATAAGTGCTGGAGCCTTTTGGAACTGAAATCTATTCATCTGACTCAGAGCACAAAGAAAGTGCCTTCCCTTCAAAAGATACCGCTCCGTCGTAAAACGCGTTTCGACACTCTTTCAGAATCTCTCTCGGCACCGGTCGGATAAAGAAGTATCTCCAGGCAAGATACTTATAATTAATCAGCCACTATGAATGTTTTAATTTTTTAAAAACGTCGACTTGCCGGCCTTGGATTGAAAAAAAGGGGTTGGAGTGAGTGATGACCCGGTTGCTAAGAGAGGAGATAAGATAAAGGAGGAGATGAATAATGAGAGAGAGGGGGGAGAGGGCTGTTATATTTTACAATGATCAATTAGCGGGCTGAGGATATCTCGCTCTGGGGGCTCCGTTTGTGGTTTGGATTGATTTCGCGTTCCGTCCGAGCTCTAGGCCCTAGCTGGTCTTATCCAGCTTTATCTCCCGGTTTCATCATCTCGCTCTAGATTGGATGGCAATCTGCAATATACCGAATGGTATAATTTATCACTTTTCCTCGAAAATAATTAAGAAACATTAATATATATTAATTATATAAATTAATATCTTTGAAAATTTATGAGAGCTATTTAATTAAAGTATTTAAAATAATACGCCTGTAATCTATCGTCACATTTTACATCTAAAAAAAAACAAAAACATTTAGTTATATATAAAGAGGAAAAATAAAGGAAAAAGATTTTTTATTCTTGAAAAAGGCTGATCTACATCATTGTAATAAGGCCTATCTGGGCCCTGTTTTATTATAAAAGCTAATAGTATTAGTTCATAGTACAAGTGTAGAAACTAGTGTGGTAATAATACTAATACTTATTTTTTTTCATGATAGGGATGACTATTAGTAATATTACAGGAATTAAAAAATACTAAAGTACAAGTTACTATTGTACAAGTCTGTGTAATTGAATTAAGATAAATCTACAAGACTAATTGTATTAGTTTGTACTTTATTATGAAATAGGGCCAAGGACATACGGGGTTGAACTTTGGGATTCCACTAAACCTTCGAATTCCTCTCGTATCTATTCCTGACAATCCTCTGAGGCGCCTGAAAAGAAGATGCCACGAGACCTCTTAATGTAAAAACTTCATTACAGTGCTACTAATGGGTAGTTTCTCTATACGCCTGTATCATTCCATAATAACATACATCAAATTTACTAAATGTATAATTATGTAGTGATGTAAATTCAATAAAGATATTAAAAAAAAACATAACAGATATTTATTTAGAAAATTAGTTCTAAAATCTAAAGAACACGTATTCTTCCCGTGGCCGGCTTAATTAAAGACGATTTTATTTTGTAATTTTTCTTATCAAATTCGATTGTCGAACATCTTTTAGATCTTTCCATGTAGTTCCACCAGGTACGAATGTCATCAAACCTACAGAGAACTCTGTGATTTCAATTACTCCAGTGTTCATTTTGCCTCAGACCCTGACCATAAATCACCGGGGCACACTCAGCTGGCCTAATCACAGAACTATATCACCTTTGTCTTCTCTGTGTATTTCTCACGCTGCAGGGTTGTAGCTTAATAGAATACGTCTCGGACAAAAAAAAAAAATCAATTCAATTCCCCGTCCTCTGACAAATGTACGTTGTACTCTAATGCCTTACTCTTGTCTCTTGTAGTATACGAATGTAGAAATATAAATAACTATATTTATACTATATTAAATAACTTCACAAGTCTTGATTAAACAAAAACCGAATCTTAAGAGTTTTTTAAGTTATAAAATCAGAGAATCTGGAAATCAAACTACCCCAGTTCTCATGAACGCCAACAACTCACAACCCAAAAGACCACCTTCAAACAGTAAACAAAAAATCATAAACAGTCTTACTAGAGGTATTTGTGATCTTTAGTTTAACATATTAAATGTTAGCATGTTAAAACGATACAACATATAACATGTTAAATGGAGAATGACGTCACACAACAGACCAGCTTTGTCTCCGTTTTGTTTGTAGTTGTGTTAGGTTACTTGCTCGTTGTTTGTGTTAGTATTGTTTAGGATGTTCTATGATATTTATGATATTCTACGTACTATATTAAAATATCGTAATAGCCTTTCCTGAGATCTTCCATTCTTCTTAACTGAAGAATGAGGAAATTTAAGATACGAAGATTGTTGACCATGGATAACATACATATATGAGGAGAAGGTGGTAGGAAATTAAATGTATTTGTTCCTAAAGCAGTCAATTCTATCTGACTATATACTATTTCAACATATATGAACTTATTTTAGTTCTTGGTCGACTCCTGGCAAACTATATTTGTTTACAAAAATAAATGAATACCGCTAGTTTCTCTCTTCCATTTCCTGATTCTTTCTCTGAAATCTCATATTCAAACCATCTCTCAGAGTTATAATTATATCAATGCTGAAATCGTTCAAATTAATTAAAAATAAATTGTAATTAATGACAATAATATTTTTCTTTAATTGTATACTTCATGATATGATATACCATATTATGATAGAATATATGATATGATAGGATATGATATAATATAAGAGTTTTGATAAATTTTTAAATGACAAAATTAAAGTAAAATTGTGTCCTCCCTTAGAAATCAGTTTGAAGATTTATATTTTTATGATTTTAAATATTTGTTATTTTTATATTTATTTTCCCTTCTAATTATTTATTCCTTTCTATAGTTATAACTTATGTATTATAACATTTTAAATGTATTTATTGTTTTATATGCATGTATGTTAAGTACTTTTTTTTTAGATTTTAATGGAATATAAATAGTGCCTGACCATATAGAATTTGTATGTGTATATTTTTTCTATACTTATAATTTTAACTATTTATTATTCTGAAAGAGGATTAGATATTAATATATAAATAAATAATAGAAAAAAGGAGATATATTATAAATTAAAAAAAAGTAAACAAGATAAAAAAATAATTAAAATATAGGAAAAGAAAAAGATTAAATAATTATATTGTATGAGAAAAAAAAATCATGCACTACTATTATCAATTTTAATATTTACTGACTATGCCTATATAATATAAGAATAATAAGCAACAGTTGTCCAACAGTTCTTGGTATCACCTGTGTGTAAAGCAATTGGGTGGTACTAGTTTTTGAATTAACTATTTTTCTCTTGCAGTCATATTAAGACAACGGTTGACAAATTAAGGTAATAGTAGAGTGAAATAGTTTTGTATTATAAAAATTATATTACATAGTATAAATAGTACAGTAAAAATTTCTTACATTCTGTGATATGATTGCAGAAAAAATAATGGCAAATAAAAATATTTAATTTCGAAATCTAAAATATTTACATACAGCGTTTGGATCAAACACATTAGAATAAACGTCTCAAATAGAATTAAAGTTACTTTTGGAGAAATTAAATGAATTAAAAAAAAAATGATTAGCATCTAATATGTCTCAAGTATGAGTAGCTCCTATACTTATAATTAAAGTTATCTGTGAAAATATGATATTAGTTCTATTTAAAAAATAACAACAAATTTAATGTTTTTGCGGAAAACTAACTTGAAATACGCCGAATAGGTAATTTCCTTATTCTGGTATTTCCTTATTATCAGCGAGTTAGAGGAATTAGCTGGAATCTGACATAAACACTTTTTTACCCCAAATTAACAGAACTGTTATAATCCTTAAAAAATTAAATTTTATTTTAAAAATAAAGTACAGTAAAAATCCGCGGCACTGTTACAAGTATGCTGAGATATTTTTTAAAATCTCAACAAGGGTGCCAAGAAATGTTTTTAGCTCAACAAGGCTGCTTCGGCGAAAAAGGTTTGGTAACCTGTGCATTTTCGGATAAATTTTCGAAATGGTTATTAAATGATCTTGGTTATTGAATGAAATTTTCATCGTTTTTAGTCCTGGGATTGTTTCATCCTATTGAAATTTAGTTGAGGGTTCGAACTTCGTCACCGTCAACCCTAGATGTAGATAAACTTTTACTTAAATTTCTTTATTTCTGATGCACAATGTTGGCTTTAAAAAATTATATATCTTAGATCAGCATCCTATTTTATTGATTCCACATAATTTTGTTAGGCGTGGAGTTTATATTGATAATTTTGGGAATTCATACTGTTTGGCAGTATACAGTTAACCCAAGAGCATATGATGTACAATTTTTAGATTCTCACAGCCAAAGGCACAGAATTTAGAACATTGAGATCAGGAGCACTAGATATTTATAATCATTAGTTTAACATGTCAAAGTGTGTTAAATGAAGAAATGTTTCCTTATTTTAGCATGTGTGAATATTAACAAGTGAGTTGGAGTAAAGATAATGTAAATAAGCTGTTAGAGATTTATTATCTCGTAAAGATTACAAGGTTAAAAAACAAGTTTCCCAGATATTCCGCTTGGAGCTCATCACATATAATATGGACTTAAAATTAGGCTGCTCACAATCCTATACTTTCTACATTTAACAAATCATTAATAAAGGCTTGGATCCCTCTATGGTAGAAATAAAATTATGTATAACGAGTAAATTTTTTTAAATTACATATTCATATTCAAGATATCATAAGTTACATCTTTAATTTAAAAGGGAAAAGTCTAAACAATATTCAATACGTACATAGAACACCGTCATAGAACCAGGAATAAAAGATAGCTAAAACTTATTAGTGAATTAAGAGATAGAATTACGTAATTGTTTTTTCTGGAAACGTCTGGTGAATTAATTTAATCGATTCTTTAAACATCATATGAGTTTCTTTCCTTGTCCTTTCACTAAAAACATCTTTTTATTTCAATTTAATATTTTTTTTTTCTTTTACATAGTAGCTCTATGCAGGAGTATTTTTACAAATTGTACATACTCTATGCGAAATTGCATACTATAAGTAAAGTGGAGTTAACATTGAAACATGCTATTACTAAATGTAAAGAATATTTAAAAAAAGATAGAAGAACAAATAAAAAAAAAAATTGAATACGCCTGAATATAGTTTAACCAAAAATTACACAACGTTTATCTAGGTATAAATAAAATGATACAATTGAACCTAAGGTTCAAGAAAAAAAAATAGCTAATTAATTAAAACAAGCTAATTAATTAACAAACTAAAAGTTCATAAATAATAAAAATAAAACATTAAATAGTTATAAATCAAATATTGTACTAGAATAAATTCAGTTAAACATACTATTGTATAATTTTATAATAAAGAGGGATCAGTACATAATAATCTTGAGCTTGTACACTTCACTATTGAACATACTACTCTCGATAATTTACATTTGGTTTAGTTTGATTTCATTGGAGAGTTATATTAGAGATGAAGTGCATAGTGCAGTTAATGTGCACTCTATATTTGATATTTCAAGATTATTAGAGATCATTTTTTTTTTTTGTTAATACCTTGTATTAAACAATATAATTAATAATTCAGTATAGAGATGGATAAAATATTTTCTTTTAGGGATTAGAACAGAGAAATCATATTTATAGTTTGAAATATGGTTTATTGGGCTTAAATATTATACGTACACATCAATTAAACAAGCTACAAACATTCAATACTGACCAAGGGTTGTACGAAAATCCATTTTTTTTTTCAATGCCATATATGAAATAAGCACATCTGAATATACATATTTATTTCTATGTCCCAGTGAAAGAATCACTTCTTTTAAGCTATGGACTACGATTCTGACTCTTTGTAAGAAAAAAAAGCTTTTCAATCGGTTGAGTGGAATAAATTATGTAGATAACTTAGCAATACATTCTTAGTTGAAGTTCTAAAACTAAAAATAATTAACTAACATATTAGACTTAAAAGACAAGAACTCAACAGATGATTCAGCCAACATTACCGACTGCTCAGCCGGACATCTTATCTCTTAATAGAAAACAAACTTCTAATTTATAGGACTATACTCCGACCTATCTGGACCTACGGACTTGAACTTTGGGGAACAGCTAAACCGTCGAACATCCAACCGTATCCAATCCTTTCAATCCAAAATCCTTAGAACCATAGTTAATGCACCCTATTACGTTTCCAACAGATCACCACAAAATGATGTTCATATCCCATTTGTCCTGGACCTCATACCAACCAAATTCTCAAAATCCCATATAAACCTTTCTAACCATCCTAATCCTTTGGTTATCTAGTTCCACCCATCCCTACAGTCCACCTAGATGGTTGAAACGGCAGTGACCAAGAGACTTATTGTAAAATAAAAAATAGACAATTGGAGTTCTGTCAATGGTCAGATGGTCCCCACTTTGTCAGCCACCACTGGCTCATTACCAGTGATGCGGCAAGAGGGATGCGCTGAGATGTTATGGGCTCTACTCTACCTCTCAGACGTGGGGGATAGAGTGGGCTCAGGGATCCTCAGATCGATTCTGTAAATATTGTATAAATGAGTGTAAATGTGACTAGGGATTATTTTATTTTTTCATACACATAGTTTGATTATGTTCATTTCCTTTATCCTTCTATTTGTATCTATTTTAAGAGAGATTTTATATATTTCTATGCATTTTTTTTTCATTCTTAATTCATTTTATTTTATTCTATCCATAAATAAAGGTTTTTGAATAAAAAAAATAAATAAAATTAAAAAACTCATTTAATAATCAAAAACTAAGACAGACTTTTTCTGAAAATCAGTTTCTGGCACTCTTTCTCTGTAAAAGGCTCACATATTTCGAGCCTAGGACCGGGATAGTTCAATTAAATAAACAATCGTTTTGACTCCTTTGCTCATTGTCAATGAACAGAGCTTTTTAATCGGTTAAGTAGAGAAGAGTAAAGTTTACTGATAGCTTAGCATTTTTTTTTTTTAACCCAACTCCTATAACTAAAAATATTGCAGATTTAATGATTAAAAAACTAAGACAGACTTTTTCTGCAAGCATCAATACCTATTACTCTTTCTCAGTGAAAATGTTACTTATTTCTAGCTTAGGACAGGTTTAGTTCAGTGAAATGAGCAATCATTTTAATTCCTTGGCTCATTCTCCGTAAACAGAGCTCTACCGGTTAAGTAGTCAATTATATAGAACTCGATTATTGGAAAGGTAGTTGTTCAAAAACTGACACAGTCGTTTTTATAACCATACCAATCTGTTTGTTTTTTTTTTTTTCGAGGAAAAAAGGTTAGAAAAAATTGGTTCGAAGAGCACTTTTTCATACACATAGCACTCTTTTATTCGTGTCCTTAGCAGTCAATTAGTTTTGAATGTTTAATACACTTCCTAGACATAGCGTGTCATAGAGCTTACATGAACTATGACATTACTATGATAGTTTCTTTATCGTTTCCTATTTTTCCATTCCAGGTGTTATGTTATCTTGTATCCCCATGGTTTTACCACGTCTAGACGACTTCCATCAAACCTCCTTATTTATAATTCTTTGAGCTCCGTGGTCCCCAAGTCTCTTCGCCCAGCCCCAGGACTCTGACTTCCCAGCGGACCGCCTTCAAAGACTCGGCGAACCCTTTGTGGACATTTGAGATGAAATGGTAGCCCGACTCCTTGACAAATACCTGTGGGAACAGACCTCCTGCTTTGTCTGTCCTCGTGACGGACATCCTCGCCTAATGTCCCTAATGTTGTCCTGTTTTGTCATCAACCTTTCTTCATCTGACGAAACCGCTCGTTCCCAGCTTATCGCGGCCTCAGGCTCTCACGTGTCAGTGATTAGTGCAAGGGACGGGGCAGAAAATGAAGAGAACCAGTCCGTCAACATTAATAAATTTCAGTCATTAGTCAGAGCAGGAGTTTCTTGTTTTATAAAACTTAATTCAATAAATACAACCTGCATTAATGTGCCTTTTTGTTATCACACTTGATTCAATATCGCAAGAAATGAACTGGTAGAATTCAATAATAAGCATCAATGTACACTTCCACCCATCACGGCCCTACAGCGTTGGTCGAAAGCCATCATTCAATCGTTGAATATCTTTTTTTTTATTTCTTTTTCCTTACCTTACCCCTATCTCCATTTAATTTATTCTTGTTTATATTTTCATTATACCTTCTTAATTATTGCTGTACTATAAAACTGTATTATTTAAAATTTCAATCATATTTTTTTTCAGATGGAGTTCTGGGATGCTTTGTTGAAGTGAAGGTAAGCACTAAATTATCTAAACTGGAAACATTGTCCAATCCCTTAAGAACCAAAACGTAGTTTTAAATGAACAAATTAAATAAACTTCAGCTGTTATTTTTCTGTTATGCGCAGTAACCGAACAGGTTAAGAGTATTTTTTAATTAAATCTATCACTCCAAACCGCGCGCCATTATACCCTGATGCTGTACGACATTTAACACTCAAGTAGTCGCATGTAATCTACATGATGTATCTTCTATTTGGTCTAATTAAATTGAGAAGATTGCTTGCAATAGATATTAATCAGGTGGAAATATCAAAACATAAATGTATTCCATCAAAATATTCACTACGATTTTAATATCATAGAGCAGGTTATATGACATTTCTTAATAAATTAGCCTCGTTTTGGCTTCGCCGTTGCCTGATTATTATATAATTTTTTTAAATACTTTTTGGAGGTATAATAAAAAAAAAAAAAACTTTTTTAAACCTCTGTCCTTTTATAGTACGTAAATGTTTGTGGATATTTTAAAAACTTTTTGTTTATTCTTGATTCATGTTTAAATTGAAAATATAATATAGTTTAAATAATTTCTAATATATAAATAAAATTTATACAATTGAGTGTGAAAACAAAATATGTACCTCTACAATTCATGAAGGGTAAGGGGTGCAGTAATTAGTAAGGGAGTATTGTAAATAGACCAACGGTTGCGCAAGGCGGTGAATTGATAAGAATCGAGTCGAGCCCGACAACCAGATTTTTCTCCGATTAAGGGTACTCACTTTATGATGCTTGGTGGGCCCTAGAGAGCTACCGGACCCACAGGGTTGACATGCGGCTACAGTAACAAAATAAATTACTACTACTAAATTGTTACTGTAGCACAGAATAAAAATTTATAATAATGTGAAGATTTGACTGTGGATAATATACATGAGGAGAAGATGGTTGGGGATGCGGTCAGTAAATAAGTTTAAAGGACTTATTTAATAGTGCCAACGTTTCGGCCAGAGTTTTTAGCCTTCATCAGGGCTAAGAACAAACAACATATATATATATA
>NW_027114029.1:2231138-2235682 GCF_000696795.3 Halyomorpha halys
TTTGTTCTTAGCCCTGATGTAGGCTAAAAACTCTGGCCGAAACGTTAGCACTATTAAATAAGTTCTTTCAACTTATTAGTGTTATTTTACTGACCGTACCCCCAACCATCTTCTCCTCATGAATAAAAATTTATATATCACAACCGGATTCGAGTCCAAATTAATAGTCACGCCGCTCCCTATTTATAAAATTATATAATATGTAATTGTGTTGTAACTTTATCGAATATTTATTACTAAAAAATAATTTAAATAATTTGAAAATATAATATGATATGATATACAAACATGAAAATTTAAAATATATTAAAAAAAGATTTTTTTTTTTTACAGAATATTTAGAATTTGTGTAGAATGGTACCGATAAATAAAAATTTGTATTCTCTTTGTTATATAGAATCTTCTAGATTGTCGGAATCATTCCTCGTTCTAACAGTAACATAGATTTCTATCACCAGATAATTTCTAGTTATAAAGGAGTAGCCATTCAATGTAGGAATTCGAAGTTAAAAAAGAGCGTTTGAAATTTCCTCGTTGGAAATATTTTCCGCCTTCACCATTATTAACCAGGTCAGGTTAATACATTGATCAGCGCTTGTTATTCCTGAGATCCTTTCGCCCGATGAACTACCACCGATGATGAGAACAATAACAGATCAGTATAATATTGCTTCGAATCGGCGTTCTCGATGCAATTAATCGTTCCTGGAAAGGTCTTACGTGTGTTCAATTTCACAATTTGCTGATCTGCTACGTGTTAGTGCGTTTATGGCTGGTGTCAGCGAATCGGCAGCTTCGCTGTCCACGTTCCACTTAACATCCCAGTGCCTTTACAAATGAAAATAAATCATAGTCCATCACAACTATATCTTTGGTTATACCAAATATCGACGAAGCGCTTAACATTAGAAAAAAAGATATAAAACTCGAGCAAAAAAAAAGTAATAAAATATCATGTTTCTAAATAATTCTATCCAACATCGACGATAATGTTGTCATCACGTGATAATCTCATAAATCGTTCATATTAAATATTTAAAAAAATACAACAATTTTCAGAGGAGCATATTTTATATTTATATTTTTTTGCTAACAACTTACAATATGTTTCTATTTTTGAAAACCTAGTATACTCCTTATTGTATTTCACTTCAAATAATAAGTATCAATGATCATTCCGGAAAAAATAAACCGATAAAAAAAAAATGGATCGGTACGCACTACTTTCGCTTCCCACCCTCCCCCCGGAATGCGATTATTTCAAACACTAATATTAAATATACTGATAGTTTGATTATGTTCATTTTGTTTATTCTTTTATTTGTATATATTTTAAGAGAGTTATTTATTTATTTTTTTTATTAATTTATTTATTTTAGTACGTATGAGATCATTCATCACTATTACCTATTGCCCACAACTATGTGGCAGATTGTAATATCTATCAATAAATAAAAAGTATTATTTAAAAAAAAAATATTAAATATATAAATAATTGAACGTATTAATTCACATAATGAAGATGGTCAGGGGTTCGGTCAAAAGAAAAAAAAATAGCTAAAACTATTTATTTGCCGACGTTTCGCCCCACTACGCAGAGCTTCATCAGGGCCTAAAAACAACTAAAAATATTTTGACATAATAGGATAAAATACAAATGTAAATTAATGTAGGTGTAAAATTATGTAAATATAAGTAAAAAAAAAAATACAAATGAAAGAAAAGGAGAAATAAAATAGTATAAATATAAAATAGACAATGATAAGAACATAAAAAAAACTGTGAAAACTTAGGTTAAAAGTGAAATGGAGACGTAATAACATGTAAAAATAGAAAAGTAAAAATGAGAAAAAAAATTTAACACACTAAAAAACGTAGAATAAAGAAGTAAGTTAAGATTACACGAAAGTCGAGAAAGAATAAATACAATAAAATTAATAATAATAATAAAAGAGTAAAGAACAAATCAAGACCACTCATCTGTTTCAGATGAGGTCAATTCAAAAAAGAGGGAGAATATCGGAAGTAAACAAAGTGGAGGGGAGGTAACCGTTAATAATTTTAACTTACAATACGTGAAATAAAAATATGATAATAATAGTAACTATACCAAATATCTAATTTAGCAACTAATCCTCAATGCTCCCTTTGTCACAAATAAAATCATCCATAAAGACCTTAATGTTCCCTATGTATCTAGCCCGAATCAGATATCAATCCTTCCATTATAAGCTCCCAAACGATCAAAACTCCCTAGTTTCAAACCTTTCTTCTTCCTCTATTCCTGGCAATCCCCCGAGGCGTCTGAAAAGAAGATGACCTCCAGACCTTTTAGTGTAAAAATATTATTAGAGTGCTACCAATGGATAGTTTCTCGACATGATTGTATCACTCCATTTTTATATTACATCAAATTTATTTAATGTGTTCTTATGTAAATACAACGGTAAATTGCAATAAATAAACAGAAAAAAAGGGATAAAGCAAAATATAGATTAATGATAGAATACGTAACTAATTCTATATACCGATAGGAAATATAGTTATAATAATACAATAATTACAATATAGGTATACTACAATAAATGTATAAGAAGTAAATAAAAAGTGTAAACCTAAATTTATAAAACAATTTGATAATGATAACAACTGTTTTATGTATTGGAAGATTATTGATTGACCGTGTGTGAAGATGAAAGGAATATGGTCCGGGTGCGGTCAAGAAAAACTCAAATAGTAGAAATATACTAATTTAATGAGCCAACGTTTCGCCCCACGTTGCAGGGCTTCTTCAGGGCTATTTTGACGGCAGTCAACGTGGGGCGAAACGTTGGCTCATTAAATTAGTATATTTCTACTATTTGAGTTTTTCTTGACCGCACCCGGACCATATTCCTTTCAACTGTTTTATGTATTGATTGTGACGTAAATCGTGAAAGTTTACATTGAAAAAGTAAATGGGAATAATAATAAAACAATGGATAAATAGATATAAGTGAATAAAATGGAGTATAAGAACAATAAAATATAAGTATATAGGGAAATGTAAAATTAAGTATATAAACATATTAAAAATAAGTAATAAAGTGTAGAAATCAGTTTAAAATATATATGTAATATATTAAAAAAAAGAAAGTTGTGATAAAAGGTGGTAAAAATATAGATTATGATGATAATAAGTTAATTGAAACATTTTTTTTTATATTATATATTTAATGTTTTTTGTATCTTTTTAGCCTGTAAAGTGAGGCGAAACGTCGGCAAATAAAACCTCTTCTTAGACCGCACCCTGACCATTTTCTTTATCATTTGAATTAATACAATTAATTATTTATATATTTAATCGGACTCGCGACTGTCTCTGATTCTTCAGGCAGTAAACTGCTGTCTCTCCGTTAAGTCAATAATCAAACTCTTTCATAGGATATATTTTTTGATTACTGTTAACAAAAACAAATTATTCAACTCTAAATTTTATTTCCTAGGAAGTCTGTTCTTTTTTCATTAAGACGTTGAGTCGAAAAATGGACTTCCCTTAGAATATTATCAATATTCTATATTTACTTGCACATTTTGGGTTTCCCCATATACAAATACTAATACTCTTTTTAGAAATTGTGCCTTATGCTTGCTTAATTAAAAATTATAACATAGTGAATGATATTATTTAAACAATGTTATGCCAGAATTTTTAATCAAGCAATCTGGAACCCAAGGAGAAAACAAAATCAGACCCTGACACAACTATCGAGCACCCAGGATTTTGTTGTAAGATCAGGTAGAAATTAATTGCTCTTACACAATTTTATGGCTACAATGATTACAATTTATCTCATTCCGTGACAGAATGAATCGACAAAGCTTCTATCAATTATGGTTATTAAAATTCGCAACTAAGTTCATGATTAGTTAAAAATTATGATGGTAGTCATAAGTATTTGAGGAATCTTACGTCTTAATTTAATTTTTTTTTTTTGTATTTTGTTACCCAAATTTTTATTTTGTTTACATTTTGAGCTTTAAATAATAGACTCTTCTATTTTTCTCCTATTGTATTCAATTAAAAAAAAATATTTCAGTACCGATTTAACCCATGAAAGGTCTGGGAGTAGTACTTAGTAAGGAAGTATTGTTATTATACCAATAGAATCACGTTCTATTGCCATTTTAATTTATTAATTAATTTATCTATTAACATTTTACCCTGGAGGGCTCCCGAACCCACAGGGGTGACTCAAAGCCACAACCAGATTCGAATCCGGGTACTTGGAGTTAGTAGCACAGTGTCTTACCCATGAGCTACTTATTCCCACATTATATTCAATAGTTAGAGAGAAAAATGACTTATTTAAAATGTCCTGTCCAATTTCGTTGGGTTATCTCATACACAGCATACTTGACAGTAGAGGGAATATGGGGGAGCTGGGACACTTTTTTGTGGAGGGGAGTTCCTCGACTTGCCACCAGAGTGCAGGGTTGTTAGTTCAGACGGTGACCGCTAGATAGCAGCACCATCGGCAGTAGAGGGAATATGGGGGAGCTGG
>NW_027114030.1:0-321 GCF_000696795.3 Halyomorpha halys
GAAAATTGTCTATGATTTAACATGAAATATTGATGATAATGTTCGTGTTTTGTTCATTTATATTTTCATTATACTGTTATGGCGTAACAAGTTGGAGGAAAAAAAATTAGAAAAAATCTGATGGACCAATGGAAAGTTTTCAATTTAGATTCTGACTTTAACGCTCCTTACTTTGTCACAAATCAAGTCATCCATCATGACCTCAATGTCCCATATATTGATGTTGATGATGATGTCATAACCTGACTTCTCCTTCATTACCTAATAATCCTCCTAGGCGTCTGAAAAGAAGATGGTTTCGTGATCTTCTCTTCTAGAAAT
>NW_027114030.1:3773-4487 GCF_000696795.3 Halyomorpha halys
CATTTCATAATCTTAAAAAGTAGCTACAACAAAAGAAAATCTAAGAGAACGTCATTTAAAGTAGAGTAAAGTTGCTAAAATATGAGCCCTAATAGAGTTATTTACGTTAAATAGTTCTCGAGATATAGCTTTTTAAAAAGCAATATTTCATAAAAATGATATATGGAACATACTGGAAGATGAGTAGTTAGTGAATTTATTTTGAAAAATCTATATCCCAAAAATCATTTGACGTACAGATGTCTATTAGCACTCAAATTAAAGCTAGTTTAATGAGCTATACAGTAGTTTATGACGTTTATATTCTCGGAAGTGATAGTTTTCATGAAATTTGCTAAAACAAATTGATTTGTAGTTGTTTGGACAAATTTTCATTTGCCAAATTCATACTCATGTGTGAATATCATAAAAACTGTCACCCCTACGAAGACAAGTGTAATAAACTAGTTTATAGTATTTTGAATTTTCTTTATTTTGAGTGTTGGCAGAAATATGTGCGTCTTATGGATCTAGAGATATATTTTTTCAAAACTCCAACATTTTATACGAACAACTAGAAATCAACATTTTGTGAGTTTATTTTGTTAAATATCATAAAAACTACTTCTTTACAAAGATAAACATTATTAACTACTTTATAGCACATTTAACTAGCTTTGATTTAAGTGCTGGCAGACATCTGTACGTTCAATGGTTTCTGAAATAAAGTTTTCC
>NW_027114030.1:7337-8581 GCF_000696795.3 Halyomorpha halys
AGGTCCTGATGGATGACTTGATTTGTGACAAAGTAAGGAGCATTAAGGATTTTACGAAGGATTTTGGACAGTAAGGATTGGATTCGAGAGGAATTAGATGGTTTAGTGGAGCCCCATAGCTCAATTCCGTATGTCCAAATTTTGCTATAATGATCATTTATTTTAGATTTCTCTTGAAGTTGTTGTTTTCCCGATTTATGATTTTAGACGTATTGAAATTAAATCTATGAAGAACAGATACGCTACCTTGGACTACATCTGGATAAACAACTAACAAGGAATCCTCACACTGCTAAGACAGGAAACAGCATGTCGATTCCGACTATTACAGCACTTACTAGACAAACGGTCTAAACTTCCAATTCATTACAAAAGACACATCTACATGACAATAATAAGGCCTGGACATACGGAGTTGAGCATTAGGGCTCTACTAAACCTTCGAATTCCTCTCGTATCGAATCCTCACAATTCAAAATCCTCAATGCACCTCACTTTGTCAGAAATAAAATCATCTATAAAGACCTTAATGTTCCCTATGTAACCGATCTAGCCCGAACCAGATATCAATCATTCCATTACAAAATCCCTAACCATCAAAACCTCTTAGTTTCTAACCTTGCTTCTTTTATTTCTGACAATCCTCCGAAGCGCTTCCTTCTAGTGTAGAAATATGATTAGAGTGCTACCAATTGGTAGTTTCTCTACATACCTGTATCATTCTATTTTGATCTCACATCAAATTTACTTAATGTGTTTTTATAAGAATACAGTTGTAAATAGCAATAAATAAAAACCAATACTAATCTATGCCCTGTTTGTCAGAAATGTGTGATGAGAGCAGTTTGGTTAGATTTGTAAGGGTTTTTTGGACATATACCTAAACATCAATGTATATGGTCTTATCAAGCACAATTAAGCTACAAAATCAAGTATGTTACTAGGTAACGAGAAAGCTATAGAAACAAGGTTGGTCAAAACCATGTTTTACCTTTTGAGGAGACACACATAACATCCATTGAAGAATGGTGTCAAAACTGGAGAATCAAAATAAATCGTGACAAATCCCATCAGATCACCTTTACTCTCCGTCGTAAACCTCTACCCTCCTGTCCTACAGTATCCTTTCTAAATACTCCACTAACCCCTGTTGAACAGATTTGATACTTAGGACTCCATCTTGACAAGAGACTTACTTGAAATCCATACACAAGACTGAAACTACAACCAACTACTCGTAGATT
>NW_027114031.1:0-482 GCF_000696795.3 Halyomorpha halys
TTCGACAGGGGTAAGAGTAACATCATTAAATGAAACTGTAGGGCAGTCAGTAGCTTTACGACGAAGGGGATTTGATGGAATTTGTTGGAATATGTTAAAAAACATAATATTTAATTTCACATTCCAGTCCGTCGAACATCTCGATATTGTCAATCATTCTTAATTAGCGGAATTCGGTTGTGCCAGGAAATCCCAGAAAACATTAAAAATATACAATCTCAAACAGGCTTTAGAAACATGTATTATAAACATTTAATGGATAAATAAAAATCTGATCTTATTTAGCAATGATCTTGCTGATGTGAATTTACTTTAAGATATGAAAGTAATTTTGCTTTATGTTATCTATCTTATAAATATTTTAAATTATATAATTTTCCTCTGTTCCATTTTGTTGGATTGCTTTTTTTACCAAATGTTATTTGGTGATTTATTTGCATATATAAGAGTATTTTGTGTATGTGTATATATATGTATATATT
>NW_027114031.1:3357-7683 GCF_000696795.3 Halyomorpha halys
ATAACTATAAATATCAATTCCTGTATAATTAAATAAGCATATACATAATTTTATAAGAAAAATGTATAACTAAAAAAAAATCTGAATACACATTTTCTTTAATTTAAAAATATACTTCTAGAAGAGAATGTCAAAATAACATAAAATTAAACATGACACTAATTTACTATTCTATATATTTGATACTGTTCAATAAACTGTTTTCAGTCCCAAAAAACCAACAATGAATCATTGGGTAAACATATAAAATTGAATAAAACAGAGGAAATCATTTACTTCCATGTATAATACATGAAACATATTGTTATTAATATTCTGTTTATGTACATCTTTAACCATTTATGCATGAAAATGGTAATCGCCAGGTTTCCTGAGGATGTTTTGCATTTTAGAATGAATTAATACACCTTATAATTTATTATGATTTAAGCGCAGATCAAACGGAACTTTCAAAACATAGATTATTTATTTCTGCATTATTCAATATTATAGTTTATCTTAAAAAATAGCAGCACTATAAAATAAATAATTTAGAAAAAAAAAGTATTACAAGAGATCAAATTTAGGTACTTGCGTATTACGTACCAGATGAACTGTAATTCTGGAAATTTGATTTACTATCTGACCTTCACTATTTTTCATTTTTATAATCCTCCTACCCTTCCTGTAGGTCAAAAATTAAAACGCAATTCTTAATTCATTGATTTCTATCGTCGACGTTTCGGGGACTTCAGCATCTACTATTGATAAAATTTTGAATTATTTAATATAAAAATGTTGAAACAAATAAATAGGTTTTTAAACTTAAATAATCTTCTGCTGTATTATTGGGTGAGTCACAAATGTTTAAATATATTAAGTTTCAAAAAAAAGCGAATGAAAAAGAGAATTCGGTCTGTAAATTTGTATGATATCTATGTATTATATTATATCATGTAAAAATATGTAACTTATATTTGTCCAGTCACGGATTGATCAGTATGCTGTGTAATGTAGCAACCCGATGTATTTGGGCAGCATGAATGAAGAATGAATAAAGTATTTCTTTCTCCTCTCTCTCTCTCTCTCTCTCTCTCTCTCTCTCTATATATATATATATATATACAAGTTTTTTTAAAGAATACTTATCATCCTTCAACCTAAACAATACTTTTAGTTATTTCTGTTTGTTTTATAATTATATATTGGTAATTTCACATAAACCAGAATATAAGAGTGAGAATGAGTCGTCAGAGTTAATCTTTGAGAAAAATAAAAAAAACATAATATTTATTCATTTATTACACTTCCTGTCTGTAAAGGAAGAAGGCATCACTAGACTTCGTGTGAATAATGTTCTTGTTAACCCTTTTTCAGTTTTTTTTTTTTTTTTTTTTTTTTTTTTTGGAATTAGAATTACAGAAACGACGATGTGAAAATGTAATTATATGGAATGACGTATGCGACGGTGATAGCGAAAGAGTTGGTCTGGGTTTTTCCGAGCCGCTGAGTTATGCAAAGAGAGCGCCCCCCACCCTAACTCGGGGCTGTGCCAGTCAACCACGGCACTTTGCCTGGGTTCGTTCCCCGCAAGCGGTCTGCATAAATAAAAAGAGGAGTTGAGAAAGCTATTTCTTATTCATTCCCTCCTAATAAGGAACTCCTTTCTTATTGAAAGGCAATGGTAAAACACCTTTCTTGAAATACCTCTTAAGAGATGGTCCAAAGAACTGTTTGTTTTTTATTAAAAGTTTTGTAAATTTAATTGCATGTGATCTTTATAGTATTATAAAAAAATAAAGGATATAGTGAAATTCATTAATAATATTTGGTACTAAAAATATTTTGAAGATTTATCAGTTAATTAGTATATTATGTGATAAAAAAAAATATTGAACTACTTTAATACATGATATTTGCATTCTGAAATAAACTGTCACTAATAAATTTTTAATCATTAAGATTTCATATTTACGAATATTTATTTTTTAATATTTACACAAATATTTTAGGAAATCTAAAAATATTAAACTTTTATAATTATGAGACATAGTTAACCGTGGATAACATGTACGAGGGGAATATGGGTGCGGCTAAAATGAAACACAAATAAGTTAGTGTAACTTATTTAATTGTGCCAACGTTTCGGCCAAAGTTTCTAGCCTTCTTCAGGGCTAAGAACAGAACAAGATAACAACCAATAAGTACAGAAAACAAAAACAAAAATATAATCAGAGTGACATAAAGTGAATAATTTTACAGACTGGAATTAATAAAATGAAGTGATGAGAGAAGTGGAAAATAAAATGTATACATAGGTAATTGAAAAGTAGGTAAAATAACATATTTAAGAAAATAAAATAAAAATGAAGTTATATAATGCAAAGAAGTATGAATATATTAGTTATTAATAATTAAAAAATTGAAATATAGAAAGAAAAAGAAAATTGAGGGAAAGAAAATATATTTCACCGTAATTATTAACAAAAAAAATGAATAGAAGAAAAAAATATTTGAAAATAATAATAATAATATATGGTAACAACAAGGGAAAAAAAGAGAACTATAAGAATTAAACTTTTATATTTTTTATAATAATTTTTACAACTAAATTAGTATTTTTATTAGCTCTTAATTTTATTAATGTTCAGGTGGTTTATAATGCAATAAATTCACTATTCAGTCCATTCATATTTTATGTCTGTGAATGGTCTCATATTTTTATATTAAGAGGTGAAGCTGTTTTAATCTCATTCAAGCCTAAGATTTATTAGTGAGCTTATTCATCATTTTTTCTACTTTTGACAGGAACTGTTTAAAATTTGCAATAAACTGATTTAATGATGTGATAAACGAATTTTCATAAAACCACTATTTTCACAATAAAATTTCAGATGAACTTAGAACAATAAATATGTATTATTAACACAAATAAACTTGATTCAATTTTACTCCCAACATTGATTTTAAAAACGTTTCGGCCCTCAGGTCATTTTCAAGGAGACAACCTTAAATATTGATGTGATATATTCTCTGAAATGTTTCATATAAAACTTTTTATTAAGGTAGGTTCTGCTGTGAATGACGATAGTAAGAGTAAATAGAGACAATAATTTATGAGTAATGGTTTTATATGACATGGGCAATCAGTCTGCAGGAAACATTTTAGAGAATATATAACATCAATATTTAAGGTTGTCCCCTTGAAAATGGCCTGAGGGCCGAAACGTTGGAGAGTTTTTGGAAATAAATCTTGAGTGTGAAATTAGATCAAGTGTACTTGTGTTAATAATGAAACGACTCTCAAACCATCAATATAATAAATCATTACATAAATATACAGTCATTGCAATTTTTTTTTACAAGTCACCGTATTGTTTTTGACAAAGTATCATCTTCCTTTTCGTAATCGGTTTACAAACATAAAATAAACATTTTCAGATTAGAATGAATGGAGGGAGCACTGTTTCGATATGATTTATGAAGTCGTTTAAAATCTAGCACTTTATAAATCGAATTTTCTCCCGATTGAAAATTATTCAAGCTGAATAGGTAGGAAGTCTGTGGTTTAGCAGAGGAGCAATAAACTCTAAAATAACGAGTAGCTTCTATTAATTAGGATATAAATTAGGCGGTTAGGTGATAATGCTGACCCCACTGTTTTCCAAGACACGAGCTGAAATTCAGGTGTCTTCGCTTTAGGCACAAAACGCAATATTGTGCAACCGACTTTATTGGATGTACGCTGAAATTATGATGTATCTCTAAAACATAATATCTATTTATATACACATTAAGAAAATCAAATGAACTACTGTTAAATAAATTAACACTGATGAATTAAATGGTAACTATTACGTGTCAATCTTTGTTTTTAAGGTACTGATTCTTACAAGTTACAAGTTTATATATTGATAATATTAATTGATATAGTTAAATCAAATATTATAATTCCTTTAAATCAGTGACTCTAGTTGACAAAATTTTTAAATGAAATGAAAAAATTGACTCTAAGAAATTATAATGCCAGGGGATGGGGAAAACGTTGTAAAATTAAAAACTGAGTATCATATAATGTACTGAAAGAAGGTTTTTTTTTTTACCTTAATATTTTAATTTATGAAGAATAAACAACTTCTTATAAAATAATCAAGAATACATTTTTTTATTGTAAATCAAAGATCTTCAAGATATATTTTTTTAAAATATTTATTTATTGCTATTTACAACTGTACATTATAATACATTTAGTAAATCTGATCTAAGTTAAATTGGAGTGTTACAAGCGTGTAGAGAAACTATCCATTGGTAGCACTCTAATGACATTTTACATTAGCTGGTCTCGTG
>NW_027114032.1:0-1584 GCF_000696795.3 Halyomorpha halys
ATTTAAAATTTGTTCTGACCTTCTATCTTCTACCATATATTAAAATAAAACATATTAAATTATGCATCATTGTTCCCTATGTAACCGATCTAGCCAGAACCAGATATCACTCCTTCCATTATAAACTCTCCAACCACTCAAATCCCCTAGTTTATAATCTTGCATCCTCGTCCATTCCTGACAATCCTCCGAGACGCCTGAAAAGAAGATGGCCACGAGGCCAGCTAATGTAAAATGTTTATCTACACGCCAATTTAACTTAGATCAGATTTACTAAATGTATTATAATGTACAGTTGTAAATAGCAATAAATAAATATTTAAAAAAAAATTATGAATCAAATGCATACCATAACCTAAATCATCAAACAAGGGATATGATCCTAAACCGATTATTGCGTTTGTTTTGGGCTCCAATTATGCTGAACTGTTGTGATTCATATACAACATAGTAAATGTTTTAAAGACATTAAGATTCGTAAATGTTTTAAAGCATACTCTTAATTTTCATATAAAATTTTTACATCCAATTTGTACATAACAGAAAAGCTTTAATAGTGGTGTACATAGCATTATTTGAATCGATATTAAGATATGTTATCAAATATTAAAACTTGCAAATCTACAAAATCGAACATTAACAGCAATAATAAAACAAAATCTCTGTTACTTTACCACCTAAACAATTTTATTTTTATAGAATTATCTTAAAATTTATGAATAATCATTTATTTAGAAAAGAAATAATATATCTAAACAATGTTGGAAAAAAAATTAAATTTATCGAACCACCTTATAAAAATAAATTTGGTAAACTTACCTTAAACTATATGGTTTTTCAATAGCGAGTAGGTTGGTCGATGTACGACATGTCACAATCTCACAAGAGGAGGTCATAACACGAAAAAATGGCAATCCTTCCGGCCGGACCGGCCCGTTAAGACCCCCGAGGAGCGACGGTCCTATATCACTTTTGAAATATTAGCTTATAACTGGAAAAGGAAACTTTAAGATAGTTAATTCGAGCAATATTTAAAAAGCGCCTGAAATTGAAAAGCCTTCCACTCCCGCCTTCCATGGTAGCCTTACTTATCTGACTTTTCAAACAAACAATTATAGCCAGTAAGTTGGTCGATGTACGACATGTCACAATCTCACAAGAGGAGATCATAACACACAAAAAAAGGCAATCCTTCCCCGCCGGACCCACCTCGCTAAGACTCAACGGCATGAATTATCATATGTGTTCGATCGCTTACTAATTTAATAAAAAATAAATATTTAACTAGGTACTTTGTTCTATGATTCCCAATAATTGATTTTGACTCACCAAATGACCATATCTGCCAGTATATTTTTAACTCTACATAATTTATTTATTATATTGCAGTTAAAATTAGCCATGCGTGTGCATGCTTAGTAATATTAATGTATAGTAGTGCTTAGTAATATTATTGGATCCTTATTTTTATCATATTCTGTATCATCTTGGTTTATTCTCATTATTATATTAATTCACTAATTGTAAATTTACAAGTTTATTATTTACTTAAAAATCCTTTCTGTAATTTTATTATTATTTATA
>NW_027114032.1:1634-2180 GCF_000696795.3 Halyomorpha halys
AAAGGTTTGTCGTTTGATAACTGACCAAAACCCGTGGATTGGGATCCGTATGATGCTTATCGACCCATTGAGCGTAATGGATTCGGTTTAAATGGTTGGCTTGTTCAGCGATGCGCTCCATTGAGTGCTCCGCTAAGCTTTCCCGCAAATGGTAACCAGACCCGTTAAGGTGCCCTCTGAATTTTATCATTTTTTCTCTCTAATAAGATCGGGATAGTTATTTAATAACAATAATTCATATTGTACTTATCTAGCTTAAAAATTGTATAGCCTCCACAACGCTCTAATAGTCAAAACTGTAATATTTACATTTTACTCATGTCTATTTTTGCTCTGATCTATAGATGTTGTCATCTGGTCGGATCAAATTGGATGTAAATTTTTAAATGAACAAAATAAGAAAAAAAAAAACAACTACGACTGTTTAATTTCTTGCACAACATTTTCATTAGGATGGACATAATTTTATAATAATTATGTCTGCGCTAATGAATTTTCCTTGACAAGTATATACGTATTTAGAAAACCTCACATCACGGTAGATTC
>NW_027114032.1:2478-2717 GCF_000696795.3 Halyomorpha halys
TTTTTTACTTTTTTTTGTTTTAGTGTTTCTTAATTAAATTATTAGTTGTATCACTTGAGATTAATTCATATTGTACTTATCTAGCTTAAAAATTATATAGCTTCTACAACGCCCTAATAATCAAAACTGTAATATTTACATTTCACTCATTTCTATCATCACTACGACTGTTTAAAATCTTGCACCACAACATTTTCATTTGGATGGACATAATTTTATAATAATTATGTCTGCGCTAA
>NW_027114032.1:4024-6355 GCF_000696795.3 Halyomorpha halys
AAAAAATATTTGTTTTTAAATTAACAGTATAAAACATTATATGAGAAATCAAAAAGGTTTGCTTATTTACTTTGAAAAGAACTCAAATGATTTTATCCCATATAGCTTGAATTTTTAGACCTAAACGGACGTTTCTCTAACTATTTTTCTTATTATTTTACTGTTCTAGTATGCTGTAGTAGTTAACGATAACTAAATATTACTTTTATCTTATGATTTTAACCACTAACATGATTATCTTCTATTGTTCTTGTCAGTAACTGAATGAAATAATGAATACATCAAAGGGGAGCCTGTTTTTTAGAGGCACCGAAAATTGGTGATGTACTGCCCTCTGTTCTAATAAAAGGAAAAAAAATAAATTGGCAAAATTTACAAATTATTATAACCTTATCTACGAAGAAGAAAAAACATAGGTAAAGAAAAAACAAGCTTGTACCTTAAAAGTATAGGATCATTATATTATATCAACATTGCAAACTACAATTGAAATCAAAAGATCATTTTTTCAAAAAATATTTTACAAAATCAAAGGAGCAATGGCTTACAACGTTAGAAATTCATCTCTGAGTCCCAGACTTATGCAAAACAAACTATTATAAACTCTGTATTTATTTATTTTTATTATTATCATCATTATTATTTATTTTATCTCCTTCATTTTTCAAATTATGTTTCCATTATAATGTCAGTTATTTATTTTATTAATTTATATTAATAATATTAATTTTTTCCCTGTTTCATTTTTAAATTATATTATTATTCTTTTTTAAATAATTATTCAGTAATTATTACCTAGTTAATGATTTGGGGTTTCTTTTTCAAGAGAGTAAACCGCTTTATCAATTGTTAAATGAAAATCAAACCTTACAGTTTATGTAATGGCGATCTGGCAATAGGGAAATTTATTATGAAAGAAAAACTTACCTGGAAAGTAGTTGGATTAAAAATTTCCTTCGAATTAAAATCTATTATTTTTTTTTCTCAATCAATATTTCTAAAATTGATTCAAGAGATAGTTCCCTGTACCTCTGGTTAAACCAAAAACAATTAATACGTGAGTAATAATGATTGCCAAAGTATTAGAAATTCGACATATTTTTCTTCACTACATAGGAATAGATATGTTAATGGTTCTTAATTGATATTTATTTTAATAGTCTTAAAGAATTAAATGACAACTATACTATGCAAAAATATCTCTAATATGATAATGACGATTTAAAGCAAAGAGGAAAGATGGTTTCATGATGATATAAATAGAATATCCTTTGTGTAAAACCATTTACACTCCACAAAGGCCTATTAAATAAACCAAAATTCAATAATTGAGATGGCTCTCGGTCGAGGACTTTAGTCGTTTATTTTGAAGACGTGACGTTAGATCAGCACCGGGAGGAAATGCGTCTCAATAACCCTCACGATTTCAAAAGCCCCGGGTATTTTTGATGATTACGAAAACGGAAGAAAAACGATTCTTATTTTATTTATAGATAATAATTTTAAAACTACTCTTAAATCCTCAATTGAAAAGCATTTCGAAGATGATGGTGAATTGTTTGATGGTTGGAAGAAGAACTGTTGAATTTAACTTATACATTTATGTATAAATATACATATTTTATAAAAAAAACATATAACAATAAAACTTTTTAATACAAGCTATGAATTTTCTTCGGTTCAGTAGATGGTGAGTTTAGTACTGTTCTTTGTTAATGGTTGTACAGTCATCTGAAGTTTCCGAAATCCATACATTACAATGAAGAATTAGGTACCTTTATCCACGTACCTATGTTATAGGGTGTACCGAAGGAGCATTCAGAGTTAATCTATGGTCGGAATAACAAAAAATAAATTTGCTTGCTGGAGACAGACTCAATCAAATTAGAAAATTTGTGCCCTACTAATCGAACTATCCATCCCCATTTTTCCCTGTTGGTCATAGTAATTCTGATGGTGATGGAAGATGTCTATAAAGTGGGCCTTTCGGTCCTTTTTGCCTTTTCCAATATATTCAATGGAAACCACAAAATAGTTAAACTAATAAAGTTCAAAAGAGATGATGAGAATGACCATTAAATGGATGATGCTTTATGTTCTGAGATTCTATCACATCCCAGAAGAATGTATAATATTTAAGTGACGCCTATCAGTCACAATACTACTGTTTAGAACAGTTTCCTGACCGCCTAGATTACACCCACTCCTTCACGAGTCTTAAGTTGTCTTTTAAGTCTCCCCTGACCTTACTTATTTCAATTTTTAATCGGGATCTCATCTATTTAGTCCTAGCAGTCAGTTGGGTCTAGAAGGAGGATGTTTTGTTTTTTT
>NW_027114032.1:8275-8785 GCF_000696795.3 Halyomorpha halys
AATTGACTATATATAATTGTGGAAAAGTTTATTTTTGAAAACAAAAATGTATTGTCAATGTCAATGTGAAAGAGGTCACAGTAACCCCTAAACGTTGTTATAATATCTGGATGTGAGGGGCCTCCGCGAGATGTATGCTAGAATGATTGTGATATCATATACAGAAATACTATGTTTATCACGCTACAGTAATGATATCACAAATACTATGTATATCATGCTATAGTAATGATAATAATAATAATAGTAAAATAGTAATGATAATAATAATAATAGTAAAATAGTAATGCTAATAATAATATTAATAATAGTAAAATAGTAATGATAATAGTAATAATAATAGTAAAATAGTAATGATAATAATAATAATAGTAAAATAGTAATGATATCATGCTTGAATGATGTCACAAATACTATGATATAACAAAGAAATTTTCGTGTTTTTTTTTTCAATCTATTTATTTTAAACGTTTTATCAGCAGTAATCTATCCAATCGCTTTTTTTTTTTT
>NW_027114033.1:0-5493 GCF_000696795.3 Halyomorpha halys
AATATTTTACACAAATTAATCTTTGTTTAGAAATTTATTTTTACCTTCTTTTTGGTGAAAGTTTCGTTTGTTTTTCGTATATTCTCCACAAGACTGTATCAAGCAATTGTAATGGAACTCAGGAGTTGTAAAAAAAAAAAAAAAATGTTTTTCTTTAAATGTAACATTAAACAAAAATTATATACATATAATGAAGAATTTGCGTCTTGAGTTATAATATTTCCTCATGTTGCTATTTCTAATAAAAGATTGTTATATTTATTTATGAAGCTTAAATTCATTGCACTAATCTGACACATTAGAATGTTGATGATATTATAGAGATTTCATTATATGAATGTTCAGCTAGGGGTATTTTTTGTAGTCATTCAATTCTTGATGTTATATATTCTCTAAATATTAATATTCGTTTAGATACAATTCTTTCTCATATATATACATTAAAATATTATACATGATTTTATATTTATAAAATGTGAGTTTAATATGGTTCAAAAAGATTTAACAAACAAATTAATATTTAAATACATTCTATCAGTAGTTAGTGAGCAAATCCAGCAGAATTCAGTTGTATTCGTAAAACTGAAATAAATTCGTTTTAATTCAGAATACGTGTTATGCTATTTAGTATTATTGTTCTATAGGATTATTATATTTAGTAATATACTATACTAGTAGTATTAGTATTATTATATTTAGTACTATTGTAGTATTTTCTATATATTATTAAAAAATAATAGTAAATAATATCCATATATTCTCAACAAGTTTATTCTCTTATGACTCCTAAGTTTCAGCCTTCTTGGTCGTCCTCGAGGATATCTATTAATTAACAATTTCAATTACAATCTCATTAATAATTTTAAAAAAAACATTCTGAATCTGAGAAAAATCAATTAGGATCGATATATAAATCCAGAAATAAACATTTTGATTTTGAAAATACAATAGTTTTTCACAAATAAAATAATACCTCCAAGAAAAAATTAATTATATGGCTAATTTATAATCAGACACATAAAACTTGAACCAATATTATGCTGAAATTTTAAGTAAAATTAATTTGTAATAAAAATGTTTGTATATAAGATAAATAATATATTGTTAAATTTGGTAAGTTTTTTAAATACTAAAATTAATGAATAAATAATGTAATAAGTAAACTAAAATAAAATTGGAAATGTTTTGAGAACATGCCAAACCTGGAATGTGAGGTTAAGTTAAGACGATTGATAATATTGTTACAGACAGTGAAAATTAAATTTAATTATGGATAAAAATAGATAATTTAACACAATATGAATGGTGCCATAGTGTTTCCCTTATGTAATTATGTTTTATAGGTTAACTGAATAAGGTATATTTTTGACAATGGCAGAATAGCCCGTAACCGTTTTATGGTTTTTTTGTAGCTGATATAAGGTTGAATAACTTATAAATCAGAATGTTTAAAAAAACATTAATTGAAGAATAGATTGAAATTGAAATCATTAATTAGTAGAGATCCTTGAGAATGACCAGGATGGCTGAAACGTTGGAGTTGTAAGAGAATAAACATGTTGAGACCAGAGAGGGGCAAAAAATAGCTAAAATTGCTATGAATATGAACGAACCATTGATAAGTAAGAATCATATTAATGGCAATTTTAGCTATTAGTTTCATAGTTGCCCAGCTCTGGTTGGGACTATATGAATATTTTTTATTATAATTAATTAACAATCCAGTCTCGTACATGAAATTAAATTGTATATAAAAAAATCTTATTGAATCGTCAATGGTTTCATTAAGTAGTTTATGGATGAGCACTTTTTTTTTAGTGTAATAATGAGGAAAATAATCATACTTTTTGTTTTTTAAGTTATACTCTTGACTTCTTTATTCTGCTTTACATATGCTCAGCCGGAACTCATGTTTTGCATAGGTTTACCTTTCACTAAATATATGCATGTGAATTTTTTTAAAGGGGAAGGATTACGCACGGTGTTTTGCTCGTTATCGCTTCTCGTACATGCTCGTACATGCTTGTGCTCGTACAACTTTGCTGGCATTCTTGAGCTATCTCGTAAAAGGCACACTGAGTTGCTGATCCTCGCAAAAAGAATTTCCCATCTCGGGGCGGTATCCAATGTCGATCTAATGTGCGCTTGATTTAGCGTTAAACGGAAATGACCCTAGCATTAAAGGCTCTATAGCAACCTACATTCCTTACTTGGGTTTCTTCTGGAATCCCATGACCGTAAATTATTTCTGCTCAACTAGCTCTTTTTATCTCCAACAAGCTCTAGCTGTAAATCTCCCTGTTAATCCGCTGATGGAGTATATTCTAGGCATTCGTAGTAGTATACAAATATTTTATTTATATTTAAAAATAAAGCAGGCTACTATATTTATTCGTTGTGGAAATTTCCACATTTACACTAGTATTATAAATTCCAATAAACATTACCTTTATATTAGTTGATTTAATTTCAAATAAAAAATGTATCATTTATTTTTATTAAATCTAATACTTTGTAAAGTATAAGTACAAATGAAATTAGTACAATAGAAATTTTTTTTAGCCATTACAAAAATATATATAAACTTAAACATTAGAATAGATACATTATAAGCAATCTAAAGAAAAGAGTTGCAATACGGAATAAATGATATATTCCATTAGTAGCCAACTGGAAAGAAATCCTTCCTGGATATCTTTATTTCATCAATCTTAGTACAATCATAATATCAATCATCTTTTCTTTTTTTCGGGGAGGGGGGGGAGGGAGGAGAAGAGGGAGGAGGTTGGTTTTACAAACCTTGTAGATCTTTGGCCACCCAAACCAGCCTTCTCCACGCCTGCCTATCTTGGGCTACTGCTTTCCAGTTTTCTGCATGCAGCTCTTTCTCATTTTTGTTTATTCTATCAATCCCTCTGGTTTTTGGCCTCTTGTCTACTTACTTCGAGCCACATATCCTGCCCATCTTAATCTCTTAGCCTTCATATCGTTAGATCCTTATTGACTAGTCTGCAAGCAGTTCAATGTAAGTTCTTCTCCATGTGTTAAGACTCTGATCCTAGATCACTCCTGTAATTTTATGGAGGACTTACGTACCTGTTAAAATCCAGATCTCACAGCCGTATATAAGAGCTGGCTTTATCATGAGATTTTATCATCTTAATTAATACCTTAAGATTCATGGTTAATATCTAATTTCACTAATTATTTACAAATTCATTTTCAATATAAAAAATAATATACTTCAATTTTGTTCTATATATGAATATTTTAATGTTACATGCATTCTTAGTTTGCATCAGTACTGATTTCCTGTTCCATTAATATGGGGCAATTCGCGATTTTTAAATCCAAATATAACAAAAAATAATTCAGCGTTTAAAATCGCATTATATTCAAATGAATTCAAACATGGTATTTACTTATAAAATGTATTCAAATGCAAATGAATACCTGTAATAGTTCACTTAGTTAAGAAAATTATTTATACTTTGTAATTAATTATTAAAATATAATAATTTAAATTATAATATAAAGCTTAAATCTTTTAATTCTTATTCATAAAAAACTTTTAACCACGACAAAGATATAATAATTACACCATACTTTTCTAATTACATATTTACAGACTATTAAATAAGGTTTATTAATAGTATTTGTTATTATTATATTTTCCTACAAATAAAAAGAGGGAAAGTAGTATTAGACAATAGCTGAAACAGTTTATTATTTTTTATAGGCTGAGGAAAATTTTTAAATTCTGACTTATACTTTATTTACCACCTACTTTAGATATGCTGAGCTAAAAAAAAAAAATACATAACCCTTTCAAATAATTAAATTTTAACCTCTTAGATGAACATAATATAATATCATGATGGGTAAGAAAACAATATTGAACAAATTTGTCAATTCTTATAATTGTAAGAATAATAAGAGTTTGATAGAAATAAAAGAGTATAATAAGAGTTTGATAGAAATAAAAAAAAATTATATTAGTAAATATTTACTTTTTATTGAAATCTAATTCGTTCTAATGTGTGTTCATTAATAAAAATATATTTTTATTCAATGAATACAACTATCAATGAACTACTGAGAGACTAGGGCTCCAACTCATCTAACTTCTTAATGAGACGGCTCATAGATAGCAGGTGAGGCTGGTCGGCCGAGGAGGCTCTGTAATTATTGAATAGCTTACTCATGGTCCGGGATTGAACCCAGTCCATAGCAATGGAAATCTAACTGAGGAAAAAAGAAGGAAAATACTTATCAGTGCTGTGGTAATACACCCTAGAGAGAGCTTATATCATCCTCATTCAGGTAAAAAAACTGGATTGATCCGAATGTTTTGAATGCTGTTCCTGACTCCCAAGATTCAAGAAAAAAAAATTAATAATTTTAACTGAAAACAGAAAAAAATATATAAGGGAAACAGCTAAACCTTTAAAAATAAAATCTCAAGATGTTCGTCAATAGACATTTTTTCTGTTTTTTTTTATTGAATCAGTATTTCTGATTGTGAGAACATATTCTTACGCAAAAACTATCATATCGTTTCGTTTTACATCTCATAACTTTTTGTGAATATTGCCTTTAGTGCGAAAGTTCGATAAGAGTCATCTCACAACAGGTTTCTCATATAAATCTCAATTTCTGTGTTGCTATGTACGAAGCTATGATGTTATAATTTTTCATTCCATATAGTTTTACTATTTCTAAACAATATAGTTTTACTATCTTTAAAAAATATAGTTTTACTACCTCTATACAATATAGTTTTTCTAAGCTATGGTGCCATAACTTTTCATTCAATATAGTTCTACTGCCTCTAAACAACTTAGTTTTAAAACCTCTAAATAATATCGTTTTACTTGCTCTAAATAATATAGTTTTACTACCTCTAAACAATATAGTTTTACTAACTCTAAGTAATATAGTTTTACTAAGCTATGGTGCTATAATTTTTCATTCAATATAGTTTTACAACCTCTAAACAATTTAGTTTTACCAACTCGAAACAATATAGTTTTACTAAATTTAAATAATATCGTTTTACTAAGCTATGATGCCATAATTTTTCATTTTATATAGTTTTACTACCTCTAAATGATATAGTTATACTAACTCTAAACCATATAATTTTACTAACTCTAAACAATATAATTTTACTAACTCTAAACAATATAGTTTTACAACCTCTAAACAATTTAGTTTTACTATCTCTAAATAATATCGTTTTACTTACTCTAAATAATATAGCTTTACTACCTCTAAACTATATAGTTTTACTAACTCTAAATAATATCGTTTTACTAATCTATGATGCCATAATTTTTCATTTTATATAGTTTTACAACCTCTAAATAATATAGTTATACCAACTCGAAACAATATCGTTTTACTAAATTTAAATAATATCGTTTTACTAAGCTATGATGCCATAATTTTTCATTTTATATAGTTTTACTACCTCTAAATGATATAGTTATA
>NW_027114034.1:0-2468 GCF_000696795.3 Halyomorpha halys
AGCCTTCGAAAATAATAAAATTCCACGAACAAGAGAATTGGCCCTTAAAGACTCAGCAGAATCCATAGACAAAATAATAAAATTTCTGAAAGAAACTCAACTTTATACTAAAATATAATCCACCAATATCGACCAGTGTAAAAAGGAAATAGTCTTCATTCATCAAATGTCAAAGACAAGAAGATAAAGTAAAAAGGGTGCAATAACCTAGATGTTGATCGCCCTGAATAAAAATCTAATCTAATCAAATACTTTTTACAAATCAACTTCTTAGATAAAAAATTAATTTATCTACACGAGATGCTTCTTTAATAAATTTTAAATAATTATTTTCCAAAGAAGATATTGATTTTTAATAAGAAACCCCTCAAATGTAGAGGAAGGAAAATAATGGCGCCCAAATATATTGGTATGATGCATAACACAGAATATTTATCAATTAACTAATACATTTTCCCTTCTTATTTATTCATTCAAAATATAATTGATATCATGCTCATTCGTATAAACAATATAATATTATAAGAAAGTCTTCTTTTTTTTATGACCTCATTCTTTGTCATTTCTGAAATACGGGAGATTATCTACGGGTTACTATCCTATTCTAACCATGGTGGGGAGTCTGATTTTCATGGGACCGCCATAGAAATAAAAGTTGACCATGCAGGGTGTATTCGAATTGACGCCGCTGTAGTCAGGAGTCAAAGTTGGTTTAGCTCTCTCGGCTACGATACATACCAAGGTCTTTTCAACACACACAATTATTAAAGCCGTAGATTTTATAATGACTATCTTTAAGTAACGGTTAACATAATAAGTAATTAAGTTGTCCCACTGGAAAATATTTTATGTTTTATATTGTTCACTGGAAAACAGTTTTATAGTAAAGATTCAGCTATCCGTAAGCTTATGTTAACCGCTCATGAAGGTATGTTTTAGGCCGTGTACAAATTTTCGTTAGAAACCTGTGGGTCTGATTAATTTAAGACATGAATATTGGAAATCTGTTAAGTCCTTTCCTTAAAAAATAACCGTTTTTGTAATAATCTCCTCTATTAAGATTATAACATGTCGTACATTGACCAACCTACTATCTATAGTTGTCTGTTTGAAAAGTCAGATAATTAAGGCTACCTCAACGTTTTTAAATTTTTTCTCCGTGGCACTGTTTTTAGACCGAAAAAAATGTTACATCCTTGTTTCGACACCCCAAAAAATTTTTATTTGATAATAATAATTGTTCTTTTAGGGATTGAATATTTTGGAAAAGGAAGAAATGCACTATAAATAACCTTTTTTTCTGTTCTTTTCTTTTTTTTTCTTTTGTAATATGAGTCATACCATACGCTAGGGACACCCAATTCGGGAAGTACTGAATTAGATTATTAATGTTCTGTTCCTATGGGTTGTAGCGCGACGTTATAAAACCAAAAAACCTCCCTCAATAAATTGTCTCTTCAATTCATTTTTTTTTTTTGTCATATCGAACTGATTATTTATTTATTTATTGATATTTACAACTGTATAAAAAATACAACCAGTAAATTTGATCATAATGACATAATGATAGGATACAGGATGTAGAGAAACTACCCAGTAGTAGAACTCTAAAAACAGTTTACAATATAAGGTCACGGGGCCATCTTCTTTTCAGGCGCCTCGGAGGATTATCAGGGATTGTTAAGGATGAAAGATTAAGAATCAATGGGTTAGGATGGTTAAGGAGTTTGGAATAAAAAGACACATATCTGTTTTGGGTCAAATCTGCAACGAATGGGATGTTAAGGTCTTTATGAATGAGTTTATTTGTGACGTAGTAAGGAGCATCAAGGATTTTACGTAGGATTTTGGATTGTAACGATTGGCTGCGGGAAGAATTTGATGATTTGGTACAGCACCAGAGCTCAATTCCATATGTCCAAATTGGTCTGATTATTTTTGTGTATACTAATTTTTTGTAGTGAATGGGAAGTTTAGAGCGTTTGTCAAGTAAGTGTTGTAGCAATTGGAATCTACGAGCAGTTTCTTGTCGTTTCAGTCTTGTATGTGGATTCCAAGTAGTCTCTTGTCAACACGGAGTACTAAGTATCGAATCTGTTCAACAGGTATTAGTGGTGTATTTGGAAAGGATACTGTAGGACAGGAGGGCAGAGGTGATATAAATATATTTAAAAAAAAAAAATCAACATTTTCAGTTATCAGAACATTGTGACAATTAGCCCTACTTTTTTGGAATGATATTTTTTCACACCACACCTCAATAATTTTGGATTAAACTCTGATAAATTAATAACACTTAGGAACGATAATAGAACAATAGAGAGAAATGTTTTATTTATTCACGCTGGCCAAATACAGTGGGCTGCTGAAATACAATACAATACAATCATACATATCAGATCAGTAAGCAGCCACCACCAAAATGTCAATACTGCAACAGTGTACTTACGATCAGTCACATATTTGAG
>NW_027114035.1:0-3043 GCF_000696795.3 Halyomorpha halys
TATATATTAAAATTTAACCACAAAAATCTTAAATTGTATTTTTAATTTTTTAGACCGAAATTAAATTACATACGTATTGAACATTATAGCTGCCATTGATACTAGGAAAAAGGCAACAAATTCAAATTATTATTTTTCTTTTCTCTGCATTAATATAGGAATCCACACACCCACATACCCAATGTCATTTCAGCTCAAGAATTTTGTTTTTTAACATTTAAATGGACGGATCCAAAAGTATATTTTCATATTTACTGTTCATATGTATTTTTTTTAATTTTTTAGGTTTCGTTTTATCTAATGCATTGAACTGGCTTCGGTCAAACATGTCGGATTAAATAGGGTTTTGGACTAGGAATTATTTATGTTAATGAATAAGTTTTATCTATACTTTTTGTGAACTGATCTAACATATATAGTATATAGATTAGAACGCCCCTTATGGAAAATTATGCGGCCAAGGCCGAGAATTATGAGATTGTAAATAACATTTCGCTGCTACGGAAGATTAATGACGCAACTGTAAAATTTTGTAAAATTTACTTTTTTGGGTTGACGGGCTCAAAAATGCTTTTACTACATTTTTGTAAATGAATTTTTGAGCCTTATAAAATAATAAATGGACTATAGTGGATATTCTTTGCTTAGGTAAAATTTATATTAAACATGTTAAACCAAACTTTTCAAGAAAACATAGTCACTGAAAATAGATGTTAACGTTTTTTTTTAACGTGTATTAGTCACACAATTTGACGTTTTAGATAAACAATTTCAAATTTAAAAACCTTTTATTGGTTATTAAAGTTAGAGCTTTTTCATATTTACTCTAAAATTCTTTGAGGTGGACAGTATGATTTTTGCAGTAAGTTACTTTACATAGTGCGATCAACCTATGATTTTATATAGTATGAAAAACATCTAATTTCTTCAAAGGAAGGTCCTTAAGATTAGAGGAAAACAAACATTTTTTTGCTGAAAATTAGTTAGTCACACGACATAACGTTTAGAAAACTAATTGCAAATACCTAAGTTTATTAAAATGGGAAATTTTCATGTTTACTGTAATTTATTGAAGTATAAAACTTGAATTTTGCAGTGAATTAGATTCTTTGTTATGATTAGTGAAAACAACAGAAAATGTTTATATTAATTAAAATAACGTAAAAAAACCTGCCTCGTAGCTTGTATACCATTTCAATTTTTTTATCTTTATTGTATTTTCTAAAATTTATCCTATTCATCGAGATTTCTGGTGGGTAGCTAATTACATGCGTTTCAGGGTTAATGATTCGTTGTCAGAGAATAAAATCTGCAGTAAGAGTCCTATCTAGAAAGGAGTTTTATTTCATGAGAGTTTAGTAGCCGAAACCTGGTGAAATTGATAACAGACCCATTTCAACCAAATTTCATTAAATTCGGACTCGATCAGACAAGCTGGTTTTGAAATATAGGTGTGGCAAGGAAAAGTATGCATTTGCTCACACAAGGATAATTATTGGATGCAATCTGATATAACAAATATGGTAGTAACTAGGTACTATCTCTTACCATTCCTAAGCGTTTAAACAACCTCGATTTTTTTCCCGATATCTCTAAAATAGAAAATAACACATTAATTAATAAATTGCATTACATAAATAGGATTAATGTTTCAATCGATCATAAATGTGACTATAGACCAACAGATCTATATGCAGTGTATGCCGGGAGAATGACTAAAAATATAGAATATTATTGTTTAAATAAATAATATTTTATCCATTTTAGTCTCAAAACATTTTTTATTCCTTTATTTGTTCGATGTTTTGGGCAATTTAGCCATTTTCAAAGAGAATCTATCAGAAACAGCTCAAATTACAACATATTATCTTTAACAATTCCTAAAAAATAACAATGTCATTAATAAATTATCATACCTTAACATTGATGTCATGATAAATTGGTGGAGGGTGGGAGGGAGGGGTGTTTCTAGTTTAATGCCTAGGTAAGTGAGATGTTTCTTGGTTTGAGGCCTAGATCGTTAAAGGAAACAATAATGACGTTACAGCTGGAGCCAATTAATGGAGCCTGAGGTAGCAGACGATCCGCAACCAATAGGAGTCGGTTTATCAATCAGCCTACTGTAACCGCATTTCTGATTGGCTCCAGACCCCTCTTGAATGGATGTTTCTACACGAGGCTTCCCTGCACCCTTTGTTCTCTCCCCTATTGATGTATTAACCATTAGTGCTTTAATTGTTGAGTACCATCTTGTGGGCACTTCTTCTTGAGCACTTCTGACTGTTTTTCTTATTACTTTACCATTATCTATTGTCTTTAATAATTAATGTTTTTATTTTTCTATCTTCTATGCGATACAACACGAGGAGGCCCCTCACCTCCGGACTTTAAAGATAGTACCATTTAGAATGGACATTTCATAAATAACAAATAAACATACAAGTAACCTTAAAATACCAAAGGTAGTAAATGGTAATACCCAACACGATTTATTCCTTTTTTCACAGTAAAGCACTCACTAATTCACTGTTTCTTTTCTGTTTTAGAGGGAACGGAAAAAAAAATTGTTGAGTCTATTTTTTATTTTATATACTGTAGTGTTTTACATTTTTTTTTGTTATAGGATTTCGCCCATTTTATGTGATATCGCTTGACGATTTCTATGCTCGGACGAGAAATTAGTAGTTATAATATATTTGTGTATTTTTCAGATTTTTAAATCTTTTTCAAAGATACTGACTACCGTCAAAATTTAAACCACTATTTTTTAATTTTCGAAAATCGGTTGTTTGAGAAGGAAATCATTTGAGATTTGATACATTTTAATGTGCATTAATTTAGGGTAGATATAAACCCCCAATAAGTTATATCTGACTTTTTTTTTAATAATATGCATTTAGATATTGAATAAATTTTCATGGTCCTAAATACTCGACTTCATGATAAATCTCAATCATGGAATTTTTACAGCAGTATTTTCGTATTTTTTAATTTTCGTCTGTAAAAAAGCCAGATTTTCAAATTTTGGAACAACAAAGATACG
>NW_027114035.1:4608-4904 GCF_000696795.3 Halyomorpha halys
TCCGGAGGTGAGGGGCCTCCTCGTGTTGTATCGCATATAAGATACGAATAAAAAACATTAATTAATAAAGACGATAGATAATGGTGAAATAATAAGAAAAACTGTCAGAAGTCGAAAAGAAGTGTGAGGGAGGGGGTGGGGGTCCATCAGAAGATCGAGTTATGAGGTGATGTCAATAGGGTTTTTCGGAACCTTTCCTGCCACCTCGCAGGAAGGGGGGATGGAGTGATAGACTGGAATACTGGATTGAAGGAAGCAGGAAGACTGTCGAAGAATTTAATGTGTCTCCGTGTGAT
>NW_027114036.1:0-1886 GCF_000696795.3 Halyomorpha halys
TAATCCTCCTTAGCCTCCTATTCATAAAGTATAAACATTTGTGTTTACATGGATAAAAGTTGTATTGAACGGAATTAATTAGCAAACACTCTAGAATCAAAATAAACAACGAACAAACGAAAAACGACAGGACTTTTTGAATGCCCTGGTATACTCTATTTTAAATAATTTTCTCTTATTTTTTCTAGTTTTGTTGATAGCTTTAAAGATATTGAGCTCAGAATGAAAAGTTAATTTTTTGTTTACATTTTGAAACAGCCACCATTTTTTATTCCCCCTTCCTATATTTAGCAGACTCGTAAATTTTGACTAGTAATTATACATAGTTTTCATTAAAGTAATAAAAAATTGGAGCGAAATAACTACCTTTTTTCTACTCTTGAGCTTTTGCACAACGAAGTGAAGAGTAATTAGCAGTTATACTACTAAAAAATTCTAGGGATTTTATATTTTTTTTTTTCATTTTAACCTTTTAGGTTCCAAAATAAATGATGGAATGAAGACAAAAAACGTATAAATTGTTATCTACTAACCTCCCAGAAACAGAAGGCTGGCTGGTGAATTTAAATTGCTTTCATTATAGACTGAGAAAGGCTTTTTGAGAAAAGAAGCTGGACCCCCAATCGCTGATTGATCATTAGGGTACCTCAAGGAGCCCTTCTTGATTGGGGCCTTCCCTTCTGGAACCCTTATTTCTTATCCCTTCTTTTTTCTTAAATCCTATTTCGCCTAATTCGGAGTAATAAAATTATCAGTAATTAGGAATTTAATCATAATTATTGAAATGACTTCTGTTATAAAAGAAACAAATTATATCATTACTCGTCTCTTGGAACAATTTTAAACTGTAGTTTTTGTGAACATTAATGTGTGATGTATCATTGCGTAACAAAATAGTTGTATAACACCTAAAAATTGTTTTAAAACAAAATAAAAGGACTGTGAAATAAAATCATTATTTACATTTAATACTACCAAGATCAAACCTGTTTATGCGCAACACATAAATTAATACTGATTTGGATTTAGTTAAAATTAGATACTAATACTATTTTAGACATTAATCCTAATTTAGATTTTGCTTTGAATCAATAAGGATTTTAATTTATATGTTGAAATTAATATTGCCTGTATTTTAATGATAACATTTATTAAATATGTTTTCTGTAATAAATCATTTTTTTTATAACAAAAACCTAACATTTTAAAATTAATTTTTTAATATTTTTCTAAAATAATTCGATTTTTACCAATACAATATAAAATGCAGAACTTCTGTATTTTTATTTGAACATATATATTTAGTAATACGTTCAAGTATAAAAATAAAAATAATAAGTTTTGAGTTCGTTAGCGATGAAGGGTCAGGGGTACGGTGCTTTGTAAGGAAGTACTGTTACTAGACCATCGGTTGTGCAAGGAGGTGATTTGGTCAGAATTTCGACCGCTAGATTTTTTCCCCAATTAACAGTACCCACTTTATGAGGCTGGGTCGATCACTAAGAACTACGTACACAACAAAAGAAAACTGGAAGATTATTGATTGACCGTGTGTAAAGATGAAAGGAATATGGTCCGGATGCGGTCAAAAAAACTCAAATAGTAAAATTATACTATTTTAATGAGCCAAGGTTTCGCCCCACGTTGCAGGGCTTCTTCAGGGCTAAAAAAGATACAAACACATAGTTACATAAGGAAAACAATGGTATATTTTGTTTCTTAATTACTTACACACATTGCATCCCATTATTTTATAATTTACTTTTCCTTTGTTTCTCTATCTGTTTTAATGTATGTATTTAATGTATATTTCCATTTATTGTTCACCTAATTTAAATACTGTTCTATCATGTTTACTTTACAAATTATTTTCGTTATTGTGGCAC
>NW_027114036.1:6768-9263 GCF_000696795.3 Halyomorpha halys
ATGTTGCAATAGTCGGAATCTACGAGCAGTTTCTTGTCTTTTTAGTCTTGTATGAGGATTCCATGTCAGTCGTTTGTCGAGATGTAGTCCTACAATTTATTATTTACAATTTAATTTATTATTTACAATTTAATTTATTATTTAAATTGTCATATTTGTTTTCGTTCTAGTATAACTATGAACATGAGTAGTAAACCGAAACGTATAACTTTAATGAAGAATAGGAACTTACTTTTAATGGTGAATAAAAAATTTTGTTTTTTATTCACCGGAATGGACCTTATGCTGAAACAGTGTATAAACACAGTGTGCATTTCACACCCCTTTCCCCCCCCCTTAGACCACGCCTTTGACAAGTCGATCGCGATACACTTTTACGATCTTATGTACAGAAAAGTTGGCCACCCCTCATATAGTAATAATAATAATCTTTATTTATTCTGGGATTGGTCCCTTTAGAATAATGTACAGGCGTCAAAATTAGGCTTAAGAGCCTTGGAGTGAAATACAAAATAAAAATGAAATTATAAAACGTCATAAAATATAATAAAATAATGAATTTAAAAAGATAAAAATGAACAACAATAATTAACAGAATATATAAAATAAGATTAGAACAAATAAAGCAAATCATATGTCATATCATAAAACATAAGATGATAAACACTTCTGATAATAAGTAATAGAAAAAAAATCAAATATAATTAAACTAAAACTAATAAATGGAAAGGTACAATTTCTGATAATGTACATATTTAAAGGAATAAACAAAAATCTGAGACATTCAGTACAGAAATATATAAATCTTGTTTGAAACTTTCAATTGTTATTCTTCCGGAATTGGGTAGATAGAAGGTGGTCGAAGATACGGGATTTGAAGGTTGGAAGGGTATTAGAACTACGAATGAAAGAGGGAATAGAATTCCGTAGGGAAGAGGAACGGATGAGGAAAGATCTACCAAAGGCTGCAGTTTGATGGGCACTTACATATAAGTCTGAAGGCCGTGAGCGAATATTGCAGGAATCCACTGAGGATTTAAATTGAAGGATATCAGAGGTGTACGATGGACGGCGGGATTGGGTAACTCGTTAGAGGAAGCAAGAAAATATTTACGACGGAAGGAGGGGTAAAGCCAATTCAATTCTTCACAAAATCGGGTGACAGAGGCGTAGATGAATCGTACAAAGTAATTAACTAACCGTTTTAATTTTGTTTCGAGATCCCAGAGACACCCCCGTAAATCACACAGCAATAATCAAAGTGGGGGAATATTAAAGAAGTAACGAGGAGCCTACGGGTTTCAAAAGGAATTAGGTGGCGAAGATAATTTAAACGTTTTAGGGTGGAAAAGGTACGACGGGAAATATCGGAGACATGGTTTTTCCAGGAGAGAGTTTGGTCTATAGTGACACCAAGGTTTTTAACGTATGGATGGAATTGTATTGGATTGTTGTTTAGGAATAAGGTTGGAATATGAGGAATAATTTTCAGGAGGGGATTGGATCCTATTATAGTAGTGATATGATTTTTTTTAAAATGGTTTTTGTTCTTTTTCCTTTGTATATTTTCGTTTTTTTCCCTCAGATATCAATTCATTTTTTTGTTAGTTATTTAGTGACTAATAAATGTAGAAAATTGTTACTGATATTTCATAAAAATTCACTATATACCGTGAATACACCAGCAACCGTTCAAATATATACATATATTTGTAATGTTTCCCATAAGTTGCTTCCCACAGACCCCGGTATAACCAGAGTGCTACCACCGTGGATTGATGATTCATGGTCGACGAACAGGCATTACTCAGGGGCCGTGTTTTGTGGAGCTGTGGGGAGAGGGGGAGGTTAGCAGGGCCTATCCAACAAATCACCCCATCCTCCACTTCTGTAATTGGTCAGCCAATCAACCGACGTCCTTTTATTTTTTTTTTCCCCGCTTTTATTTATGTATGAATATTTTTTCGTTAAATAAAAGTCTCCCGCCGTTCACCCGCCAAGCTCAGGTTACAATAGAATCTAATAAAAATGAATTTGGAGGAAAAATATGAGAGTTGTCTATGGACTTGCATGGAATCACTCCTATTTTTATATGCCATATTTATGAAGCAAGGAAGATTACATTGGAAGGTATACAGGTAAATAATAAATGGAAGAAAGCGATGAAGTTGACCAAGAAAAATTCGGGATAAACAAATAGACGAATATTTGATGCGAAGTAATCAGCAAAAAGATTAGACAAAGTAATCTGGAATTGGGGCGTATAAAGATTAAGTTAGGGAAACTCAATGCTTTAATACAAATTAAAATAAAGTTGCATATTCCAATATTTTTTTTTAATAATTTATTTATTGATATTTACAACTGTATACACATATATACAACAAGTAAATTTGCTGTAGGTGATATAGTGACATGATAAAAACATGTGGAGAATCTACCCACTGATAGAACTCCAATAACATTTCTAGAGGAGAAGATCTCGAGGCCAGCTT
>NW_027114036.1:9313-13527 GCF_000696795.3 Halyomorpha halys
CGTGGGGCGAAACGTTGGCTCATTAAAATAGTATAATTCTACTATTTGAATTTTTTTGACCGCACCCGGACCATATTCCTTTCAACAAAAGAAAACAATAACAATTATAATCACAACGCTGCAATTAAATCTGTAACAGTAAACGGTCAAACGATATGAACAAATTTTATGCCGTGATAACGTGAATGAAGGAATTTCAAAATTATGTGCCTTCATAAAAACAGTAACAGAAATACGGGGGGAGAAGACTAATTGTTTATTGGAGTGAATAAATGCAATGATGTTTATAGCAGAAACCCGCTGGGTAACGTCTCTTGTCGAGCTTAGACAAATGATAGAACGCTACAGCAAATAAACAATTGAAGATTTATTGTTTATTGTACAATGCAACGTTGCATAAACGTTGAAAATATCTTACTCAGCTGAAGACTCAGTACGTTATCTCTTAAGCCTTGAAATATTCTAATGATGTTCTACCCTTTGGCCAACATACATACCTAAAAAGAAGTCTATTGAAGGGGATGCAAAACTGGAATGGAAAGATTTTGTCCAATCGAATTTTGTGTAGGCGAGCCGTGGAGGACAAAGAGAATCCATCAAATTAGACATCCTAAATTTAGGAATAGTAGATTTTTAGGAAGCCCAATAATATCATAGATTCAGGGGTAGAATAGTGTGAGTAACCAATGAGATCTAGGCAAGTATAGGAATGAAGGTCTATAAGGAGGTGTGGTCTTGAAAGTGGAGGATGCGATGGACTGTGAGAACTGACTGACATAAAATAAACATATATTATTTCAAATTTGGATATTAAATTAATTAATTGATAAACATATATAATATGCGAGTCCCATAAACTTATAAAATAAACTTTTGTGTTGAAGCAGCATTAATTTTTTTTAAAATTTATTTATCTATATTTACAACTGCTCATAAATATATCAAGTAAATTTCAGAAAATAATAATTGTATGATACAAGCACGTAAAGAAGTACCCAATGGTAGCACAATAAAAACATTTTTACATTATAAAGTCTCGAGGCCATCTTCTTTTCAGACGCCTCGGAGGATTGTCCGGAATAAAAGAGGAAGCAAGATTAGAAACTAATGGGTTTGAGTGGTTAGTGGTTACTACATAAAATTCAAGAGAACGCAAGATACTTAAAGGTGAACTTTATCATTTATTATAATTAGTGCGTAAAAATTGTCCTCATCTTTGAACACAAATTAAATGCAGTGGCAAAAATAAATTTTCACACAGCATTACATCGAGAATCCCTCAGAATCAATTAAAAAGAGCAAGGGTCTTATTCCTGTGGCATTTTCCTAGAATTCGTTTGTTTACTCTTCAATCCATTTCTCTGTTTCTTTCTTTCCTCCTCAGATTCCACAGTTACAATACTATGTATTTAGATTCGTGCGGGGCAAAAATTCCTATCTACAAAATTAGCAATCCGGACTTAAAAACCTTTCTTGAGAAATACAAATGCCGATTAATGCCAAATGAAAGTACTTTAAGAAAAAATTATTTGAAAATTATATACGAGGAGACTTTAACGGAAATTCGGAAAGCAATTTTGGATGGGCCGATTTGGATTTCTGTGTTACTAATTAATTAGAAATTTATATTATTGAATATTGGAGGATAAAAATAAATCCCAACAAATCACATTTACTCTTGGTCGTAAACCTGCCCACTGCCCAACAGTATATTTTAATAATGTGGCTCTTACCCCTGTAGAACAGATTCGTTATCTTGGACTACATCTTAACAAACGACTAACCTGGAATCCTCATTCAAGACTGAAAAGACAGGAAACTGCACGCAGATTCCGACTATTACAGCACTTACTGGACAAACGGTTTAAACTTCCAACTCATTACAAAAGACTGATCTACATGACAATAATAAGGCCCATCTGGACATACGGAGTTGAGCTTTGGGGCTCCACTAAACCTTCGAATTCCTCTCGTATCCAATCTTTACAATTCAAAATCCTTCGTAAAATCCACAATGCTCCTTATTTTGTTACTAATAAAACCATCCATAAAGACCTAAATATTCCTTATGTAACCGATCTAGCCCGAACCCGATATTATTCCTTCCATAATAAACTCTCTAACCACCCAAATCCACTAGTTTCTAACCTTGCATCCTCCTCCATTCCTGACAATTCTCCGAGGCGCCTGAAAAGAAGATGGCCTCGTGGCCTTCTATTGTAAACTGTTTTTAGAGTTCTACTACTGGGTAGTTTCTCTACATGCTGTATCATATCATTATGTCATTATGATGAAATTTACTTGTTGTATTTTTTATACAGTTGTAAATATCAATAAATAAATTTTAAAAAAAAATATTATTTAATAATACAAAATTTATAAATACGTATTATTTACATTTTTACATATTTTTTTTTAATATTTGACAATTTATTAGCACATATTTAAGGGATGGTATATGATGGAATTATAAAAAAAAAAATTTGGCAATTAGAGATACTGATTCCTTAATAAACTAAAATTTCGTAAAAAAAATTATTGACGAGATCCCGATTTTTATTTATTTAATATAGTTTTTTTAAGCAATCGCATACGAATAACAGAGGAACAAAGCTCACCACTGGTGGTTCTACGGTCATTTGTACAAACCATTTCTCGGAATAACCGTTGAATGGGGTTGAAGGGATTGCCTTAGGAGTGGAGTTGGAAGTTTGTTGCAGTTGCTAGCTAATTACCCAAAGTAGTCTGTCTTAGCCCGCATCCTTGGGGCTCCTTTAGTTCAATTAACTTCCCACTTTGCCCTTGTCTATCTTCAATATTGATTCAACACCCAAAACCATCGTAGTGTCTATACAATTCCAAACTTTTCGTCATAAAAGTTTTCTAAAAGATTATAATATAAATATTTTAGTATAATGGGATGTATAAAAAAAGTGACCGTTTTATCAAAATCAAGATTTCAAAGGACTATAAATATTTTAATCCTATTTGATACTTAATAATTCCTTAAGAGCATTCTCTAAGCTTGTTTAATCCCATTCGAATTCTTAAAAAAAAGTCCTCACTTTAGTTACTTGTTTCAAAGAAGAAACATGACAGTGTCCCGTAGGACATTACAAGGCATTACTGGAAAAAAACAATTTCCTCAGCCACTGAAGCAATTCGTGAAATTATTAAATATGAAGCAGATGTCCTTGACAGGCGCCAATTATGAATATTTATGAGGTTCTGCAAGAAGCTGTTGAGTCAAATCCGTCCATAAGTACTTTCGAACGTGCCAGGGAGTGTGGTGTGTCGAAAGATACTGTCAGTCGCCACCTACTCTCCATGGCGAAGGTGCAAAAGAGCAGTTGACTGGACCCTCACGAACTCCTCAGCAATCACTTTACGTCGAACCAATGAAAAGTTTAATGAACTTCATAGGTTCGAACTCCTGCCTCATCCACCATATAGTCCAGACCTCGCACCATCGAATTACTACTTGTTTCGATTCATGGCCTACGCAATTCCGTAGAAATTGAAATAGCGGTCTAAGGGTTCTTTGAATGCGATTCCAAAAGAATGGTATCAGCGTGGGATAGAGTAATTGGCTAATGACTGTAGATAACAATGGACTATACTTTGAGTATTAATTGTATTTTATATCAAAGAAATAATAATACAAATATTTGGTTGAAAAACGGTCATTTTTTTAAACACCTCATTGCTGTATTGTAGTTACCAAAGTTTCGCCCCAGTTTGTAGGGCTTCAGTATGATAAGACTTTAAGAATATATATATATATATATATATGAAAATAGGGAATCATATATTATAACATGCATGGTAACAGATAAGTATAATAGTGTCTCACTGGAAATATATATATATACGGAAACATATTTTTTTTTTATAATTTAATACTTATTACTTTTTAATGTATATATACATATTTATTACTTTTTCTATTGCTATTAATTTTTATTATTCCGTATTCTTAAACGTTCATAACTTTTTATATTTATTACTTAACTTCCAATTCATTACAAAAGACTGATATACTTGACAATTATAAGGCCTATCTGGACATACGGCGTTGACCTTTGGGGCTCCACTAAACCTTCGAATTCCTCTCGTATCCAATCCTTACAATCCAAAATCCTTTCTAAAATCCTAAATGCTCCCTACTTTGTCACAAATAAAATCATCCACAAAGACCTTAATGTTCCATTTGT
>NW_027114036.1:13577-36898 GCF_000696795.3 Halyomorpha halys
GATGGTTTAGTGGAGCCCCAAAGCTCAACTCCGTATGTCCAGATAGGCCTTATAATAGTCATGTAGATCAGTCTTTTGTAATGAATTGGCAATTTAGACCGTTTGTCTAGTAAATTCCAATATTTAAATGTTTATCAAGCGAGTAAATTTCAGAGACCTATCCTCCTTAATCAACCTTAACTCAGGAAAAATCTTGGACACAACAAGTATTGTAGGAAAAAAAAAAAAGATTTTAAAACTTGTAACTTAGATCAAAAATTTGCTTTTTATGATAATAATAATACTGATATAGAAATAGTCAACAAAAAATACATGATCCAATTTTAGGAATTATTATTATTGGCGCGACTGCCTGTGGAGGTCCAAGGCCTCGCGTGATTTACTTAGGAAATACATTGTGCGTTTCATGGCGTGGTTTTCATAGAGCGGGTTCGTCACCCATGAGTGCCACCCATTGGCTAACGGGCCTCACAAATGCCCGAGTGGAGAATGTGAGTGAGTATTGTATATGCTTGAAAAAAGCCCGGATTGGGCTGGAAACTCGAACCTTTGGTTTGGCAGACAGGCGCATATTAGCATTACCACGCTTCTACCGCCACCCTCTTATTTTGGCAATAGTAAAAATAAAAAAAATTCGCCAAGGTATAAAACATTGTGTGTAGATTAATATTTAGGCTCCACTAAGAATGGTTCAAGCCCTAGACTTTCAGAACAAATTTCTGTCCAGTCAATTATTTAATCAATTTTTCACAAAGTGGTTTTGTAGGCTCCTGGGTAGATTAAAAATAAATCTATTTCAGAAATTATTTCATTTAGCCATAGGAAAAAATTCAAAAAAGATTCAGAAATAAATATTGTAAAAAAAAAAATACACTAAAAAATGAAACAGAGTAGTAGAAATTGCTAAAAACTTCAAACAAATTTAATCTAAATGATAAAACCTACTGAAAAAATTCCAATGTACCTTGAGTTCTATGATTTTTTTTTTCAAACAACATACTTTTATGTAACTTAAAATATTAAAATAAGAATAAATTTAATAAATTATATTTCTTAAAAAAATCAATCTATTTCAAAATATAGACTAGATTAGATTAGTTTAGATGTATTTATTGCCTTATTTATATTAACATTACAACGTAGCAATAGAGTCTGGCCCAATTGGTGTTAATAAATTAGTACATCAATATTAATATAGTATTTCCATTATAATTTTTAACACAAACGTGTGAACTAAAATTAAATACTTGAATAAATCCATACTTACATAGGTAAACAAATTAATTATTATTATTACATGGGTGACAGACCATGGAGGTCTAAGTCCTCGCGCGATGTATTTTCTAATATACCACCTTGGCGTGGTTTTTTCGTAGGATGGATTCGTCACTCCCACGCCAGTTTTTTGTGAGTGCCACACATTGGCTAACGGAGCTCAAAAATGCCCGCAGGGAGGTTGTGAGTTAGTTTTATATTATTTTTATGCTTGAGAATAATGCACGGGTGGGACCGGGACTCGATCTGACAACCTTTAGGTTTGTAGACTAAAGCGTTGCCAGGCTGCTACCGCTGCCCCTTATATACAATTTAATATCTTATATATTTAAAATTTATAGTATTGTACAAATAATAATAATAAATAAATTGTATACTTTCTAACAACAATTATAAATAAATATTTTTTAAAGAAATTAGCGAGTTTTTTCGTGCATTAAATCACAGTAATAGTGCTTGGTATTTAAAAAATGTTTGGAGGTTATATTCATAATTGTTATAAAACTAAAGGCTTGTATTATTTGTAATTCCAACAAAGTAAAAAAATTTTTAGCCAATGTTTTATTTTGATTACTTTTAAGTGTGTAAATAAATATATTGCTCTTTCGTTTAAGTTTTCTTTTTTTTTTCCACTCTACTTTTCTTATTATTATTAAGCTGAATAATACTTAATAATCTTCGAAATATTTATCGAATTATTTATTTAATTTTATAATGCTAGATTTATTTATAAATGTGTTGATATAATAAATTAAATTGAAAGGAAAACACCAAATGGCTGCTATAATAGAGTATGGTTTAATAAAATGGAAATATTAAATAAAACGTCAGTATTTATTATTAAAACAGTATTAACTAAACTTATTTCGCCCCAGAGGCTGGGAAAGGATATCAAGGGTTAGGACTCTTATTTCGTTAGCTGGGGCGGCTGGGAAGGGCTGCTAAGGGAAGAGAATTTAATATTTCTAAACGCATGTAGGGAAGTTAGCGGGGAGGGAGGGGGGGGGGGTTGAAAGGCTAATGATCCTTCACAAGTTGCCTTAGCAAACTTTATTAGACCGTTAGCTCCAAACTTTGCTCACTTCTCTAGGCTAAGTCGGGGCAACCGCAAGTTGGGTGAGCTTCAATAGCTACCTTCTCAGGTGCTTTTCAATCAACATATCGATCCCAATGCTAACAAAAAAAAAACTTTTGCTAATAAAGATTGTTCTTGCTTTAATATTTATCTTCATCAATAAAATAATAATAATAAATAAAACACGAAAAAAGATAATGCTTCTCGGCCGGACCCACCCCACTAAGACCTCCAGAGAGCGATGGTCCTATGCCACTTTAGAAATATTTGCTTAAAACGGGAAGAAGACAGTTTAAGATAGTTAAATTAATTTAATTATTTATTACTGTGAAGTAGCAATATAATTTTAAACATCAAGTACAAGAGCCCGTGGAAAAAATCAGTTGTTTCATCCCAATTATTTATTACTTAATTAAAAGCTACGTATAAGTACTAGTCGAAATTGATGATTCTACTAAGTTAGAGGTAATAAAAAAAAAATGGTGGTTTAAAAATGTTTAGAAAAAATTAATTTTTTATTCCGAAATCCATACCTACAATACTAGAAGACCTATTAGAATATCATTTAATGTAGAGTAAATTTTCTAAAATTTGAGCCTTAATAGAGTTGTTTACGATCAATAATTTCCGAGAAAAAAAAGTTTTTAAACAACAAAATTTTATGAAATATATACTGAAAAGTTAGTAAACAGATTCATGTTAGCACGCAAATCAAAGCTACTTTAATTCTCGTGATAATCGAGAAAATAAATTTACAAATATTGATTTTTAATTGTTCGGATAAAATTGTTGATATTTGAAACAAATCTCAGGATCCATAAGATCTACATATGTCTGTCTGTACTCAAAATAAAGGTAATTTAAATTAATATAAAGTAGTTTATTACACGTATCTCCGTAAGGGTAGTAGTTTTAAATAAATTTGCAAATGTTGATTTGAAAAGTTTTTCGGCCAAAAAGTTTCATTAATGAAAAAAAAAATATCTCAGGAACCATGACGCACAGATGTCTGCTAGCAATCAAGTTAATGCTAGTTAAATGTACTATAAATTAGTTTATAACGTTTATATCGTTATTTGTTTTTATGATATTTGACAAAATAAATTAACAAAATGTTAATTTCTAATTGTTAGAATAAAAGTTTTGATATTTGAAAAAAATCACTACAAAAAATTAGTATACACTACGATAATTAGACCAATTTGGAGATATGGAATTGAGCTCTGGGGCTCCACCAAACCATCAAATTGTTCCCGCATCCAATCCTTACAATCCAAAATCCTACGTAAAATCCTTGATACTCCTTATTACGTCACAAATAAACTCATTCACAAAGACTTTAACATCCCATTCGTTGCAGATTTGGCCCAAAACAGATATGCGTCTTTTCATTCCAAACTCCTTAACCATCCTAACCCATTAATTCTTAATCTTTCATCCTTAGCAATCTCTAATAATCCTCCGAGGCGTCTGAAAAGAAGATGGCCACGGGAACTAATTTAAATTAATGTTTGAAGTAATGGGTGGTTCCTTCCCAAGATTTTCAAGTATATATGAAACATACAACATATTTACTTATTGTATTATTTTTTATAGTTGTAAATTACATTAAATAAATAAATTAAAAAAAAGAAAAAGATATTTGAAAAATAAATCTCAGTATTCATAAGACGTACATATGTTTGCCAGTACTCAAAATAGGGGTAATTTAACTTACTATAAAGTAGTTCATTACACGTGTCATCGCAGGGGTAGTATTTTTTATGATATCTACATATGAATATAAATTTTGTCCGAACAACTATAAATCCATTTATTTTAGCAAATAGCATAAAAATTAATACTCCTAGAAAGATAAATGACATAAAATACTTCATAGTCCATTAAACTAGCTTTAATTTGAGTTTTAATAGACATTCGTACACTAAATTCTATTTGAGATTTCTACAAATAAATTCACAAATTATTTATAATTCAGTGCATTATTTATGAAATGTTGCTTTTTAAAAAGCCATATTTTGAGACCTATAAAACGTAAATAGCTCTATTATGGCTCATATTTTAGCAAATTTACTCTACTTTAAATGATGCTCTCTTAGGTTTTCTATCGTTGTTGGTAGTTCTAAAGATAAAGAGCTCTGAATGAAAAATTATTTTTATTTTACGTTTTGAAACAGCCACTATTTTTTATTTCCTCTGCCTTTACTTGTCAGACTCATCAATTTTGATTAGCAATTATAAATACGTTTGATTAAAGTAATAAAAAATTGGGATCAAATAACTGACTTTTTTCTTCTCTTGGGCTCTTGTACTATTACTAACTACACCATTAGAAATCGTAATAAATATATTTTAATGCTAAATAAGTTTGCTAAAAAATGAGCCTTAATAGAGCTGTTTACGTTAAATAGTTCCCAGATTTTTTTTTAACTGTATAAAAAATACAACAAGTAAACTTGATCATAATGACATAATGATATGATACAGGATGTAGAGAAACTAGTTTACAATATAAGGTCACGAGGGCATCTTCTTTTCAGGCGCCTCGGAGGATTGCCAGGAATGAAAGAGGAAGCAAGGTTAGAAACTAGTGGGTTTGGGTGGTTAGGGAGTTTATTATTCTCAGATTTTAAAAAGCAATGTTTTATGATATACTAAAAAATCAGTAATTAGTGAATTTATTGTCGTAAATCTTTATCTCAGGAACAACGAGATGTACAGATGTTTATTCACACTCAAATTAAAGCTACTTTAATGTACTATAAAGTAGTTTGTGGTGTTCAACTTCGTAAGAGTAGTAGTTTTCATGATATTATACAAGAAAGTTAAAAAAAAATAATAATATCCTCCTATTATATAATATCCTTCTGTATAGAAGGTGAATTTTCGAACATTATTTGGTTATTTAATAACAGGTAATAGAGAAAATAGAGTTTCTTATTTATTTAAACATACTAATAAAGTCCTAACAATATATATATTTATGTATATAGATCAGGTTTTTTTTCTGGGCTATTAATCATATATGTTTTTGTAGATCCTTAGGATGAGTCAATAGTACAACTATACTTAGAGAACGCTCCGCAACTTTATTGTTTGTATAGTCATACCCAATAATGCAAAATACAGATTTTTAGAACAAAGAGTTTGAGGAACGCACGAGCTCCCCATTTTCTATTAATTATTAAAAAACTACAAAGAACATTGTATAATTTAAGATTAATAAACTAAAAACGTTACTTAAAATTGCCGATTAGAGTGATGCAATACATTGCTCAGATACAATTAACTAAGGGTTTGTGCCAGAACTTTACTTTTCATTGTAGGGCATCTAGATATGTAATAATGCGAGCATTTAAGAAATTGGCCTCATATTATATATTATATAGTTGTATCATTAACTAAACTCCAGCAATGAACTAAGTCTTGAAATAAATACGGATAAAACAAAATACATGGTTAGCAGTAGAAACGCGAGCAATTTCGGTGATATAGATATAGGAGGAAATACGTTTGAACAGGTAGATAGGTTTAAGTATTTAGGTTCTAGGGTAACTAGAAAAAACGAAACTGATGAGGAAATAAAAGCTAGGTTGAAGGCGGGAAATGCTTGTTATTTTTCAATTTCGAAACTGCTTAGCTCGCGCCTTCTATCGAAAAACTTAAAAATTAGAATTTAGAAAACCATTAACCTTCCCACTGTTCTTTATGGATGTGGCCTCTTGCACTAAGGGATGAACAGCGTCTTAAAGTTTTTGAAAATAATGCATTACGCAAAATATTCGGACCAAAAAAGGTTGAATTAACGGGAGAATTTAGAACATTACACAACGCTAAATTAAGGGACCTTCAGCCCGTAAATATAATTCAAGCTATCGCATTGCGGCGTGTAAGATTATAGGGCTTAGTAACGAGCGGATCCCTAAAATGGTAATAAACACTGAATCAACGGGTAAACGTCCGAGGGGTAGACCGAAACATAGATGGGAGGATGCGTTAAAACTGATTTAGTGGAAATGGGTTTGGAGGGGCATCACTGGACAGATGTATGCAGAGAGCGTTACGTGGTATCGGCATTGAACCTTCGGGTTCGTTAAGCCTTTATTATTATTAACTGATCCTCAATATCCACTTACATATATTTAGTTCTTGCCAGGGGAGTACCCAATATCATCTTGCTCTCAATTAAAAAATCGATAAACAAATAAGTAATAGTTTATAATTATAATAAATTAAATTACTTTATTTAGTTAATACAGTTTAGCTCTTAGTATAAATATGTATTTCATACGACTCATAGTAAGTGCCCCGTGATGTATAATAGCGGAGTTTATACTTCAGCCGAAAACTTGAGGGCGGACCTCATCCATAATACACGGACAGTAGAGGTAATTAATTCAGCTGGGTAGATGCCCACGGACGGAGATAGGAGTGCCCCCTGAAATCTGCGGGCTCGTAAACCGAAGCCCCTTAGGATACGGCCCCAAGGGGATATTCTACACCATGGGACCGCACGAGCCCATCTCCCGTCCTTATGTCTTTCTATAAACCGACACAATATCCCCTTCCCTCTTCGATCCCTCTGTCCTATCTTCGCCTCCACGCCTCAAGCTACTTCTTCGTCTTTACCATCCTACATTTATGTTCCACATTTTCAGATTACTTTTTGTACATAAAAGATAAAAAAAAAAAAAAGGAAAAAGAAAAAAAGAATCTGAGCGATCTAGCTTGGATTTCTTTGATTAAATCAAACAAGTACACACACGTATCCTTTATTATTGCATGCTAGAAAGAAGTCCTGTTCTATTTAATGTTTTTATCACCCTATCCCATTTCGTTTAAGCAATTATTTTTATAATTGGTTTATATAGGTCTAATAATGGGCGGAATGAACGGAGAAATTAAAAAAAATTGAAATTAGTTAATTCCCGAACACGCAATCTTAAAATCGAAAATTTTTTTTCTTGACTGTTAATAATGTGTATTTTTTTGGATCTTGGAGATAACTTTTTTGTTTGCATAGTTATCCCCTACAATAAAAAAAAAACAGATTTTTTAAATCTAATCTGGAGGAATAGCTGTTAAATTCACTTAAAACTATTTATTTTTCGTTATTCTTTGTTTGAATTGGGTTTATTGTTTGGTCAAAAGTTTGTAATAGGATTTTGGGAAACAGCGGAACTGTCCCTTCACGTTCCGTTAATTCCATGGCGTGGCCTTAGGCTAGACTATACCACCTTAGCTGGATTCATTTCAACACCTTATAATGCCACAAGGCAATCAAAGGGATAAGACTCAGTAAAGTATATATAATACATTTTATGTATTGTATATGTATGAATGTTGCCCTTACCCCTAGTTTCTGACCTTGCTTTTTCTTCCATTCCTGACAATGCTCCGAGCGCCTGAAAAGAAGATGGCCACGAAGCCTGCTAATATAAACACGTCATTAGAGTACTACCAATGGGTAGTCTCTCTACATGCCTGTATCACTCCATTATAAACTTAGATCAAATTTATCGTTATGTACAGTTGTAAATGTCAATAAAGATATAAACAAAAATATTAAGAACCAACAGGATAGCTTTTTGTCGCATAAAAAAGAAATTGGATTCCATATTACCAACTTCATTCCTGCTATTTCTGTAACCCCAGTGAATATGTGGTTAAGTCAAAATTCCTTACTTTTCAGGGGACAACTTTTAAAGTTTGAACATTTATGTAAAATCAGGTTTTTGTGGTAAATCATCGAAAAAACACATCGCAATAACTCTGTTTCAAAACGTTGACTGACTTAGACACTTATGGACAATGAAGATGTTGCCTCTGTGATTCTCTTAGACCACTTAACTCATTTTGACCAAAATTCGACTTAACCACATATTCACTGGGGTGACAGATTTATACTATTAATTAGTGTTTCACTCAGAAATTATTTTCGTTTATTAATATCATAAATTTATTTAAAGACTCAATAAGTTAATAATTTATTTTATTATAATTTTTTTATAACGTAATAGTTATTTTGTTATCTTACAAGTAACTATTTTATGTCTCATCATAAACAGAGAATTTATATTATTATTCCTTACTAGGTGAATTAAAAGAAATATTTGAATCGGAACGTATTATAGGATTACACGGGTCTTGATCTTTGATAAATGCGCCAAAACATGGAGGGTCTCGAAATGAAAAAGAAACGAAAAAAAGATTCGAGATAAAATTTGCATTGGCCGGCGGACGAAATCCCCAGAACCTAGCGGAGACTGCTCAGGGGAGCAGAGAGTAGGATATTGAAGAAGAAAATTGAATTCTGGTTCCTGTGTGGGTCCAATATCGTGGGGGGGGGCTTGGAGCCGAGGGGGGCTTCGAGGAGGGGGGGGGGCGCGGTCGAGGAAATAGCCAAGAGGAAACAATAGCCCGCTCCTCCGTCCGCCCCGAGGAAATAATAAAATCTTAATCAGTTCTACAATCCCAATCTTATCTGAAAGTTAGGTGAGATCTTTTACTGAGTACAATATATATTTAGATGCATAAATATATATATTCAAAAAAGCATCCATCATGGAGAAGAGTTGGGTTAAGAATTAAAAAAAAAAAAAGAAGCTTTTTTGAACAAAATAAGTTAAACTTCAATCCACCTTAATTACGGTCTACTTTTGACCAAGTTTTTAATTCAGGTCCCAAAAAGTTTAAGTATTTATTTATTTTAAAGTTCTCCTAACCTTTTTTTTCAGAAATAAAGTGTCATAAATGTAATTTATAATTTTTAATAACGTTTTTTTAATTTATTTATTGTAATTGACAACAGTACAAAAAAATTCAATAAGTAAATATTTATAATGTTTCGAACATTTGGAAATCTTGGGAAGGAACGACCCAATAGTGGTACTTCAAACATTAATTTAAATGAGGTCCTGTTGCCATCTTCATTTCAGACGCCTCGGAGGATTATCAGGGATTGTTAAGGATGAGATATTAAGATTTAATGGGTTAGGATGGGTAAGGAGTTTGGAATGAAAAGACGCATATCTATTTCCGGCCAAATCTACAACGAGAGGGATATTAAAGATGAGTTTATTTGTGACGCAATTAGGAGCATCAAGGATTTAACGCAGGAATTTGGATTGTAAAGATTGGATGCGGAAGAGTTGGTAATAAGTTTGGTAGAGCCACAGAGGTCAATTACGTATGTCCAAGTTGTCAAGTAGGTGTTGTAGCAACCTAAGAACAGTCTCTTGTCCTAAATACTTAAACCTCTCTATGTGTTCTAACGTATCTCCTATATCTATTTCACCGAAATTATTGCCGTTTCTGGTTCTAACCATATATTTGGTTTGGGACGAAATTGGTGAAGGAAAAGACCAGAAAATGTTCTTTTTTTTTTTTTTTTTGGCTTTTTCCCATTTCTAAATTACTTCACTCATCTCTTCTGTCTAGAAACTACAAAGTTCGTTTTTACAAAACTATTAACCTTCCTACTTTTCAATTCAACTACGACACTTAAGGTTTTCGAAAATAAATATTTGCGTAAAATAATCAGTCCGAAGAAACATGAGATAACCCAAGAATTTTAAACGATACAAATTTCCTAAGACCATGAACTGCTCCTGGCAATATAATTCAGTTGATAGCACTGCGAAGATTAGGATAGACGTACAAGGTTGAAGGGCCTAGTAGGGAATGGATCCCTAAAAAGTTGGTAAACAGTGATCCGACGAGCAAATCTCCAAAAGTGGGAGAGTTCTGTCGAAACTGATCTTTTGGATTTGGGTTTGGATGAATTTCACTGAGTAGGTGTGTGTTGACAGCGATTAGTGGTATCGGGATCGAACTTTCAGATCTCCTTCTGGACTACTTCCTGAAGGATTCATCAAGGATTCCTGAAGGAGGTGGAATTGGATTCTAAATTTATTCGGCTCCAATGGGAACCAATTGATGTTTCCAGCTCCTATTGTGAGCGTTATGGACTCTAGTAGGCAACGGTGCTGGTATTATTCTCGCCTGAGGAGGTTGACTTTTATTCCGTGGTGGCCCCACGGAATAAAAACTTTATCCTCTTACTCTAGTTAGAATAGGTTGGTAATACCTCCTTCACGTATGCCATACATGATAAAATAAGAGTTAAAGAAAAAGAAAGGAGGGTTATAGATATTTCATTTAGGTGAGGTTTGCCTAGTTATCTACAGGTGACTAACCTATTCTAACCAGGGTGGGGGGTCACAGTTTTTATTTTGTGGGGCCGTCACTTAATGAAAAATGTCAACGCCGAAAGGCCGGATTTGAACCGGCACCGCCCGCAAACCTCTGAACGATAAGACTTGCTCCCTAAACCCTGAGCTAAAGGGCGGCCCAAGATTTTTAAAATATTTATCGTTATGTAACGTTATCACTTGGAAATATAATGCCACTATGCCTTTTATGACCATTTTCTTTATGACCAGGTCTTTATGGATGAGTTTATATGTGACGTAATAAGGAGCATCAAAGATTTTAAGAAGAATTTTGGAATTAATACAGAGGAATGTGATGGTATGGTTGAGCCCCAAAGCTCAATTCCATATGTCCAAATTGGTCTGATTATTACAGATTATAATAGTTTTCTGTAGTAATTGGGAAGTTTAGAGCGTTTGTGAAGTAAGTTCTGTAGTAATAATATACATAAAAATCAATTATAATATTATTTTTAGCAGGAACTTTTAGTTTTCGTTTTTTCGTCTGAAAAAAATTCTGTTTTCTAGCTGGCGTTTGAAATTACACCGCATTGTACAGAATTCATAGACAAGAGCAATAGAAGAACATCCATTACATTGGTTTAGTGGAGACAAGTAATAAAAAAAAATTAAAATATTTTAGTCCTTATAGCAAAAATATTTAAATTTCTAGTGAGTTTATTTTTTTTAATTATATAAATAACTGTTTATATTGATTTTATATTTCTTGGATGTTATCTTATCTTACATCTTACTAAAATGTTTTGCCGCCTCCACGGTGCCTGGCCGAAAACAATCCTTCTACAAGTTCCTCTTCCATCATCACTACGATTCATCTTGTCTCAGGCTCTACTCATCTAATCCATTTAATGGAGAAACATCTTTAGTAATAAGTAAACTTTTAATTATGCCATATATATATTTTGGAGATATTTTTATATACATTGAAATACTGGGAACGCTGGAATATGTAATTTGCAACCATAGACAGGATTTAAGGAATGAAATGTATATGTAAATGAAAAATAATTCATTAATTCAAATATAATGAAATTATATGCAAGGTATATAACTAAACAACAGTAGAAACGGGAAGGAATTTAGTGGGTTTTTATTTATTTATTATTTTACCTCCTGGAACAAAGAAAAAAGCATTTAGTGATATTATTACCATAGATATTAGAAGAAATACATTTGAAGGGATGGATTGATTTAAGTATTTAGTTTCTATGGCAACAACAAATACGAAATTAATGACGAATTAAAAGTAACATTAAAGGCGGTAAATGCTTGTTATTTTTCAATACTGAAGTTTCTTGTTCGCGCTTTCTGTCCAAAACATTTTAATAGTTAAAATATGCAAAAATAATATCATTTCCACTCTTCTGTTATGGATGGGAAATGTGACCTCATACAACAAGGGACAGCGCCTTAAGGTTTTTGAAAATAAATTATTCCGTAAAATATTCAGGCCGAAAAAGGATAAATTAGAAGGTTACACACTGCTAAATTAAGGAAACTATACACGGTGAATATAATGCAGTTATAGCGTTAATGGACATGTAAGGTTGTGGGATTCAGCAACGATTCGAACCCTAAAATATTAATAAGCACTGAAATGACGCGTGAATGTACGAAGGGTTGGCCTAAACGTAGATGGGAAGATTGCGACTGATTTAATATATTTGCGCTTGGAGGGGCGTCACTGGGCATACATATGTGGTAAACGATTGGTGTAATAGGCATCGAACTTTTGGGTTCACTAAACCTTTTTATGATTAAAATATTTTAATGACGTATTAAATATTTTAGAATTGGTATTTTTAGTTTGTTTTTTTTTTTTCAATTTCTAAATTTTATTTATTGATAAATATTACAATCTGCTACACCATTGTGGGCAATAGTTAATAGTGATGATAGATCAAATTCATACTAAAATAAAGTAACGTAAAAATAGATAAAATCTTTCTTAAATTATATTCAAACAGAAGGATAAAGAAAATGAACATAATCAAGCTATGTGCATGAAAAAATAAATAAATAAAATAATTTCTAGTCATATTTACAGTCTCATATATAATATTTACACAATCGACCTGAGGATCCCTGAACCCATTCTATCCCTCATATGTGAGGGGTAGAGCAGAGTTCTTGAGATCCCAGCGCATCCCTCTCACCGCATCACTGGTTTTAAGATCTAACGTTACATTTTATATAAATAAAAGTATTCAGCTAAATTCTTTATTTTTATTAAAATCTCATTACTATTAATAGAAATAATAATAAATTAAGATATTAAAAAAATATATCATTTACAAAACTAATATAATTGTAAAAGCTTTAGCATAATAATAATTTGACTTTTCACAAAACAGACTAAGACGAGTGAAAAATCGAAGAAAGGGTGTGAGGATCGAAGGAAAGCCAAGAGGGGAAAATAAGATGGTGGGGAAATCGGATTCCCTTCACCCCTCTTCGTTAGCTGCAAGGATCGGATAGCTGTCGTCCTATTAAAATATCACTTATAAATTTTGCCACGGGTTTCAACATTTTTTATAACCACTATTTTTTTTTGTATTTCCACCGCAGGGTTAGTAGTTATATGCAACTATTCATAGTTAGTGATGACCAGTAATATGTAAGTCTTACAGTATATACTTATACTATAATACTAGAAGACTTATAGTACATACCTATATATAGGGTCTTTTTTTAAGCCCGATAGAACTTGAAATTGTAAAAAATAACACAAAAAATTAAATTGTAATCAAAATTTTTTTTTTATTCGAAAGATCAATACGTGACATTAACATTTGAAAATGATTTCGGGCATATGGGCACCGCGGCTGTTCTTGACGAAGCGCATTCTGTAAAATTGTGTTCAGCGATGAGGCGCATTTTTGGCTTAACGGGTTTGTTAATAAGCAAAATTGCCGCATATGGTCGTGCGATTTGACCCCTCTCGATTATTTCCTGTGGGGCTACGTGAAGTCACTGGTTTATGCTGATAAACCAGCAACAATTGACGCCTTGGAGGCCATTGTTCGTGTTATTCGTGACATACGGCCAGCAGTGCTCGAAAAAGTGGCCCAAAATTGGACGTCCAGAATGCGCTTCGTCAAGAACAGCCGCGGTGCCCATATGCCCGAAATCATTTTCAAATGTTAATGTCACGTATTGATCTTTCGAATAAAAAAAAAATTTTGATTACAATTTAATTTTTTGTGTTATTTTTTACAATTTCAAGTTCTATCGGGCTTAAAAAAACACCCTATATTATAATATATAAGTAATACAAAATTTATAAATTATTGATATTATAAAACCCGTTTGTAGATATATGTAATCGTATTGAGTTTAATATGAATATAAAAAATTTATGTTAAATGTTTTTTTTCCATATTTCATAATAATATGAAATATATAATTAGTCAAAAATAACAGATATTTTTCTGTTATATTTTATAAGGCCAAAGTTATTTTTAAAAATCACTGATTTTCGTTTTAGAAATAATGAAATAAAATTCTTGAAAATTAAATAATCTAATTAACTTTATAAAATCTGAATTAAAGAACAATATTTATCTCGACTGACTAAACTAAAATTGGAACGTGTTATTTTTACTCACATCCAGTCTAATAGATTGATCAAATTTCACAACTCAGTTGCTTCTTAGACCAAAGCTACGGTAGAAGGCTTGACTTCAAACAACTCTCGCACTAGACTAAACCCGTCTTAAATTTGTCTTCCACTGATCTCTCTTAGTCCTTCAGATCCTAATAATAAATTAATTTTCACACACAAGAGTATCATGAATATAGGCTAATTTTGGTTTATATTATATATTATTGATTTGAAACTTATATAAAACCTATTTATGAACACCTTTATTGATATCAAAAGCGTATTCATTTATGTTTAAAGGACTAAAGATTACTTCACTATGATTTATTATTTTAAAAATTTTTTAACGATTTTTTATTTGAAGAATTATGTATTTTTTTTTTCTTGTATTGAAATTCACGTCACTTTTTTAATTAGAATTTATAAAAATCTTTGAACTAACTCAGCATATGTACTTTATATTAGTATTATTTTTATAAATTTATTAATATTAAAAGCAAGTTCATTTCTATTGAAAGACTTAAAAGTTACTTCATTATGATTTATTATTTTAAAAATTTGTCATCGATTTTTTATTTGAAGAATTATGTATTTATTTATTTTTTTCTTGTATTGAAATTCACGTCACTTTTTAAATTAGAATTTATAAAAATCTTTGTACTAACTCAGTATATGTACTTTATATTAGTATTATTTTTATAAATTTATTAATATTAAAAGCAAGTTCATTTCTATTGAAAGGCTTAAAAGTTACTTCATTATGATTTATTATTTTTAACATTTTTTGACGATTTTTTATTTGAAGAATTATTAAGTTAACATTTTTAGATTAGAATTAATAAAAACCTCTGTATTAAATCAATTATCATTGCTATATAAAAGCCATAGTTTTTTTAAATAAAAAAAAAATATTACATGATTTTTGTTTAATAATATTATTTATCTATTCTGGGACAGTAAATTAAAAATATTATTTTTATTTTATTTAATGTAAGATTATTAGAGGGCAATTGTTTATTTTGTTAGGATCACGAATGCTATTTTTATCTATTTATTTTATCTTTTTTTTAATTTATGTTGTACATAAGTAAGGCTAATTTTGGTTTATATTGTATATTATTGATTTGAAACTCTAAAACCTATGTATGAACTCAAAAATATATACTTTGAAATAATCTTTTTTTTAATTTATTGATATTAAAAGTGTATTCATTTATGTTTAAAGGACTAAAGATTACTTCACTATGATTTATTATTTTTAACATTTTTTGACGATTTTATTTGAAGAATTATATATATTTTTTTTTTCTTATATTGAAATTCACGTCACTTTTTTAAATTAGAATTTATAAAAATCTTTGTACTAACTCAGTATACGTACTTTATATTAGTATTATTTTATAAATTTATTAATATCAAAAGCTATTGAAAAGCTTAAAATTTACTTCATTATGATTTTTTTATTTGAAGAATTATGCATTGATTTTTTTTTGTTATTTTTCTTTACTGAAATCGTTTAAATTTTTAAATTATAATTCATAAAAAAAACTCTATATTAAATCAATTATCATTGATATATAAAAGCCCTGATGTTTTTAAATAAAAAATTTGTTTTCTGGATTTCCTCTTTAGAAAGTCTGGTAAGTCAATTCATAAAAATTTGTTGAGGTTAATAAACTTCCAATTGAATCTAATTTATATTAAATTATCATATTATAGTACAACGTTTCGGGACCACTGTCCCATATTCATGTACTTTAAACCTACAGCAATAATAAACCATCATAATAACAATCTTCATCCTTATGTATTATAATTCATACAATTATATTCACCTCATAATTTGAATTTCATATAGGAAATCATGTCACATCTTTAGACTATTCTCACTTTTCTACCATTACTTATTTTTGCATTCTTCACTTGTCCTTAGCACAGCCATTACTATATATTTCTTGCTACCTCTTTGGACCTTATATCTCATATCCAGTATGCTGTTTGGTTACCTCCCTGTTTTTTTAAAGCCCTGCTTTGTATTTAACATTAAACTTAGTTATTAACCTCAAAAAAATTTTTATAAAAAAAAATATTTTCATGACTTTTGTGTAATAATAATATAGCATTATCTATTATGAGATAGTAAATTAAAAATATTATTTTTATTCTATTTAATGTAAGATCATTAGAGGACAATTGTTTATTTTGTTAGGTCTACGAATGCCATTTTTATTATTATCTATTTATTTTTTATTTATGTTGTACATAGTTAGGGGTGTCTTTTGTACGATACTATATTCAGTTGTTAAAAAAATATAACTGTTATATCAACCATGTCCACCAGGCCGATCTAGTATTAAATAAATTTAAAAAAATGTAAGCCAATCCACAGTTTGCCAATGCACACCTATCTTCAATATATTTCCCATAACATTATTTTCTAAGCTAGCTAACCTTAATGATGGGTGCGATTTAACAGTGTAAAACCAATAATAATAATAGAAAAGTAAGTTCAATCGGACGAAATAATATGCAGTACATATTATGCATATTTATTATAAAGAAAAAAATTTAAAGAAGTCAAATAAACATGGCTGGTGGGTGGTCCTTACATGGTTAATAAAATAATTACAGTTTTGTTTTCAATAACTGATTATAGTCTCGTAAAAAAGACACCTCTAACTATGTACTCGTACAAAGTTATAAACAAAAAAAAAATTAAGATAAAATAAATAGATAAAAATAATAATATATAATAATGTTAATATAAAAAATATGAATGTGATCAGTCCTCACTATTACCTATTGCCCACATTAGTGTGACAGATTGTAATATCTATCAATAAATAAAAGTTTCAAAATATAAAAAATAACAGCGTTCGTAGACCTAACAAAACAAAAAATTGCCCTCTAATAATCTTACATTTAATAAAATAAAAATATTATTTCCAATTCACTGTCCCAGAATAGATAAATAATATATTATTATTAATATAAATCATGTAATATTATTTTTAATTTAAAAACACCATGGCTTTTATCATTGATATGAATATTCTTCACGTTATTATATTTTATATTCAGTAGTTTTCAAGCCAAAGTGAAGCATATTTTTTATTGCTAATCCGTAGAATAATGTATAAATTAGTTTACATAATTTTATATGCATGACCTATCTCAATAGGTTATTTACCATCATAATAAATCAAATAAATCCTATAATATTCTTATCAGGTTTGATTACTATTTCATTTCGAACAGGATTTTTTCCGGTTGAATATATCTTTCTACACCCGAGAACAAATTTTTTTTTTTCTTCTTGATACTCCGTATTTTTTTCATTTTTTAAAAATAATTTTCCATTTATTTTTTTAATAATTTACGTACAATCTTTCTTTGGTACTATTTAAGGTTTTTGACAGGAGTATTTAAAAATAAAAAAGACAAATAAAATTTAAGATATTAGTTTCAGAAAGTTTAAAAGGTTTTAAAAGGGAAATAATCAACTGCAAACTAACTTAGCAAATTTTCTTAATAAGTAACGGCCTTAGTCCCCCTGTATACGACAAGATAAGCAAGAATAGGAAGTTACCTGTATTGTAATTTTCCCGTACGTACACAATCCTACAACGTTTTGCTAAAATATACAATAAAAAAGTTTAAATTGTCAATATAATTTTATTTTATACTTTAATAAGTTTTTTTTAATGTTTGCCACCTGTAAAAATGCTTTGTAAACTAAGAAAGAAACAAAAATCTGCACCCGCGCGCTTGTACGTTCTTTTATCGGTTATTGAATACGATTTTATAAAAAAGAAGAAAATAAAGATATGATAAATAAAAGGAAACGTACAAATCAGTAAAGAAAATTATTGATGAATAAAATTAATATAAACGATACAACATAACCTATAAAATCAACATTCGCTCTAGAACTATGTTAAATAAAAAATAGACAGCTAGAGTTAATTAACAACATTTGAAACAATGGATTTACACTAAATCTATAGAATTTTAAAATATACAATCTTAAACTAAAGTTAATAATTGAAATCGAAGGTCGCGAACCTTCGAACGCGAAATTCTTTAAATAAACACCGAGAGCACAAATGTTTATCTGTTGGGAGTTTTAAAACAATGTTTTTTAGACACAACAGTGAGGATGTAGCACATGCGCTCTTTGATTTGTGCCGAAATAACCTATCCACACGCTTGCACATATCCGACTTTTCCATTCTTTGACAAACGTGTAGAGACCCCTTTTTATTTTTTTTTTCTGAAATAATTCCTGAAAAGTGTTTATTAAAATTGTTGGTAGTATGATCCATATGATATCCTTACAAGAAGGGATTAAAAATTTAGCTAAACCAATCAAAATATTTACAAACAAAAGCTAAGACTTTGAAATTTGAATATATATTTAAATAACCCATGAGGCTTTATAAATTAACAGTTTGACTAAGGTGAAATCATAAAAAAAAAAAAAATGCTTTAACTGTTTTAAAAACTGTTTTAAGATATCTAATTAAATAATAATTGGTTATAAAAACCAATTATAATAAGATGGGGTTCATTTGGGTCAAGTGTCTGATTAATTTAGTAATGGAACAGTTAAGCATTGCAGATTAAGAGTAGGTCGAATCGATAATTAAGAGAGTTGGGAAACAATTAAAACCTGTACCGCAAAACCCTTTAAGGGTCAGGGGGTCGTTCATTACGTAGTAAGGAAGTACTGCTTCCTTGAACAACAGTATTACAAGGAGGAGATCATGATCAAGATCACCCGCAAGATTTTTTCTCAATAAGAGGAAATTACCCTACTTTTTAGTGGCTGGATAAACCCTGCAAAGCTCTCGAAGCCACAGGGTTGACTCACGGACACAGTAACAGAATAAATAATTATCTCAAAATGGCTTTTGAGGACCTTTTTTGGTCATATCATTTCTTTAAATAGTTAATGCATAGTATTTAGGCTATGATATGTTTAAGCCTTAAAGATAGCCTCAAAAATGTGCTATCATAACCAATCAAAAATTTTTGAAAATCAAGCTTAGAATTTTTTTCTGTGTCTTTAATTTAAATAATAGAAGACTGAAACTTCAAGAAATATTTACTTCATGCATAAAAGAAACTCTATTCCGTTCAATTATTATGAATATTTGAATTAAACATATATACGAAACATTTTTATTCTGATATACTAAAGAAATTTTTTTTTAAATTATTTATTTATTGATAAATATAATGAAGAAGCAAGGTTAGAAACAAGGTTTGGGTGGGTGGTTGGGGAGTTTATCTTGGAAAGATTGGTATCTGGTTCTGGCCAAATCGGCAACATAAGGAACACTGAGGTCCTAATGAATGACTTGATTTGTGACAAAGTAAGGATTAAGGATTTTACGAAGGATTTTGGACTGGAAGAATTGGATTCGGGAGTAATTCGATGGTTTAGTAGAGCCCCAAAGCTCAACCCCGTACGTCCAGATATTGTAGTCATGTAGATCAGTCTTTTGTACTGGATTGGAAGTTTAGACCGTTGTCTAGTAAATGCTGTAATAGTCGGAATCGAAGAGTAGTTTCCTGTCCTTTTAGTCTTCATTCTGGATTCCATGTAAGTCGTTTGTCCAAATGTAGTAACGGATCTGTCCGACAGGAATAAGTGGGGTATTATTAAAGGATACTGAAGGGCAAGACGAAGGTTTACGACGAAGGGTAAGTATTATTTGGTGGGATTTATCCAAGGAAAAAAATATGAAATTTTGAAATGTTTCATAGACCTCCTACACAGTTTATTTGTATTTTGAACCTTAATAACATTAAGAAACTCTAATAAAACGTTTATCTGTAATAGAGTGAAATCGTCTCTTCATTGTATTTTTTGTATTAAAAGAGGGAGCCTTTTCGAACTTTACCGAACTTGTATTGGTTGTTCAGTCGGTTTAGGTTCAGCAATAAAACCATTGTCTTTATCCAATATATCTGTCTAATTTTTTTTTCGAACCTATAAAAGTTTATTCACCCATTATTCGAATAAATTGACTGAAATGAACATGCACCTTTCCGCAGGAAGCTTTCAACCATTTAAAGACGAACACCTTACCAAGTGCTTAACTCAAAAACACTTAAAGTTAAATCGCTTAATCCCAAGAAATAACATTTACCCGATATCGTAAATCCACTTCATATCCATCTTTGTACTTTGATTACGTTCCACTTATCCTTGTTGAACTTATAATTTACGTAGGATTTCATCTTGAAAAACGTCTGACATGAAATGTTCAAGAATTTATTCTGAGGAATGTTTATATTTACCCGGAAGAAGTGTACCCTTGTGCATTTTGCTCATGTAGGGAACTAAACATTTTTTTTTCAAGTGAAGATGGCCAGCAAAAAAAAAAAAAACACAAAATTATCTATTCGAGTCGACGTTTCGGCCTGATTTTCAGGTCTTCATAAGGGCTAAAAAACAATAAAAGAGATAACAACCATCATTTAAAGAAACATAAAAAATAATATACTAACTAAATAATAAAATTAACAGTACATTAGTTTTGTAAAGTAACACAATTTTTTTTTTTTTCACTTTTCAAATTTTTACCGGGACACATGTTTGGAGACACAAAAGTAGGACACTCATGCCGAGTTAAACATTTGCACTTCTTGAAGTTTACAATGAGAAAAATTTATATACTTTAATTTTTTAATCTTCTATTATTTTCAAAACTTTAGATTGTAAACCTCGGTTGAGGGAGATGATATGTAAAAGTACTACATGTAATAGCTAGGAAGATAAAAACGTGAATCAGTATTCTTTAATAATGTTGCTGTTACCCCTGTCGAACAGACAAACTTGGGCTGAAATTGGACAGACGAATAACTTCCACACACAAGACTGAAAAGATAGGAAACTGCACGTCGACTCCGCCTATTACAAAACTAGACAAACGGTCTAAACTTCCAATCCATTAATTACAAAAGACTGATGTACATGACTATAATAAGACCAATCTGGACATATGGAGTTGAGCATTGGGACTCCACTTAATCTTCGAATTCCTCTCATATTCAATCCTTACAACCCAAAATCTTTCTCACAATCCTCAATGCCCCTATGTACCTATTTTGCCTGAACCAGATATTTTTCCTTCCATTATAGCTCCCTAACCACCTAAACCCACTAGTTTCTAACCTTGCTCTCTCTTCCATTCCTGTCAATTCTCGAAGGCGTCAGAAAAGAAGATGGCCACAAGACCTGCAAATGTAAAATTCTCATTTGAGTGCTATCGATGACTTTATTGATGGTTAGTTCTCTACACTTCTGTATTTATATCCTATTATAAACTTACATCAAATTTACTAGAGGTATCATTACGTGCAGTTGTAAATTTCAAAGATATATATAAAAAAAAATTAGTACGAAGACATTCCGTTTTAAAGTCATATAGAAAACAATATATATTGACAGAAAAATTGTAAACTATATTTTAAATAGTAAATATTGATTAGGCCAATGGTTCTTAGTAGGCCTTCACGGTGAATCTTCTACTGGTAGTTACAAAAGCTCAATCATGCTTGACCATCTGTAGTCCTTACACATATAATTCTTATTCTGGAACACCATTACTTTACAGAAGGATTCTTCATTACATTTTTTATTGAATGAGTTAAGACGTAAGACCCCAATCACAAGAGGCAATTTAGGTTAAGAGAGATAGAAGAGACGGCCATTAATTTGGAAGGGGCTAAGGAGTTAATTGGAGTAGATGCTTCAGCAGCTCTTTGACAACTCTTGACCTCCTCCGATGGCCAGCAGCCTCCAACTACTGGACCAACTCCAGCCTGTTTATTTAACTTTGTTATTGCGTCCTCGAGATGGTACTAGGGGTTCTAAGTTCAAAGCGTTTGTGATGATAAAGGAAGCCAAAAAGATAGGAGTACCATAGGATACTATATCTAGGGAAGAAAGGAATGGTGTAAGTCAAAAAGCGGTTTGTGTTACCTGAACTAAAATGTTTTTATAGAGAGTTTTAACTTGAACCAAGTTAAAGATATACTTGAAAGGATGGATGAATGAATGAAAATCAATCTTCTGGAACACTTAGTTCCCTAAGAATAACAGTTAGGAACATATTTAGCAGCTAATTAAATAGATCTACAACATTATTTTAAAAAAATAAAATTTGAACTAAAATACTTATTTATCTATGCTTATAATATTTTTATTATTTAGAAGCTCACGGAAGTTTTACAGTCTAGGAGATGGATATAGAGTTTATGTTTAAATGAGGTTAAGAAGGAAGCTTTACGGATGGATATGGATAAGGAATTCCAAGATCTCGGACAGCAAAAGATTTTTCATAGGAGGCAGTTTTGTAGGTAGGGATGTAGAGGGTAACAAAGGGTAAGGAGACCAATGATATAGGAAAGTTTTTTTGTTATTAGAGTTTGAAATATAAATGTGCCGAAGAGGTATAGTCTCCGGAATCTAGGATAGAACAATGTTTGCTTGGTATGGTAATGTGAGATATAGGAACGCCTAGGAATGGCGAAATGAATATTAGTTAAAACATATATGTATATATAGTTGACCGTAAAATTTAAATATAAGAAGATAGTCAGTGTTGCGGTCAAAAAAAGAACAAATATTTTATAACTATTTTAATGTCCGACGTTTCGCCTCACTTTGCAGGGTTTCATCAGGGCTAAAAAGATACAAAAAGAACTGAGAATATTACAACAATAAGATATAATAAGGTAGGTAGGAGCTTGACCATCCGCGATTACCTCGATCCCCTACTCTGCCTCCGGTGCCAAGATTACGGACACCCTGCTAAAATATGCACGAAGGACGTATCGTGCAGGTGGTGTCTTGGAACAGGGCACAAAGTCAAGGAGTGCCCATAAAAGAGTAAGGGTGCAGAAATTGTAAGGCCAAAGGTAGTGTAGGGAAAGATCTCCGACATTGTGCGGGCAGCAGGGAGTATCCGGTACATCTGGAGATGATGATCAAGCAGGCGAAGAAGACCCGGTATGCGTAAGGTGCAAATCCTGCAGGTCAATATGGGCCGGAGACGAGTGGTCGCGGACGAATTGAGAACTCCCGCCCGAAGTGTTGACATCTTGGCGATTCAGGAGC